>NW_027365785.1:0-93473 GCF_046119375.1 Phyllobates terribilis | reverse complement strand
CTTTATCATGCTAGGATTAACAGGAAAAAGCAAAAAATTTCAGAATTGCACCTTGCAATGTGGAGATATTACTGTTTGTGCATTTACAATATTCATTGATTTTTGCCATTGAAAAACATGTTTTTCATATACCAGAAATGTTTGAAGCTACTGACTGAATGAAAGGAGCTGGCATCTCACTCTCTTTGAATCTTCTTTATCATGCTAGGATTAACAGGAAAAAGCAAAAAATTTCAGAATTGCACCTTGCAATGTGGAGATATTACTGTTTGTGCATTTACAATATTCATTGATTTTTGCCATTGAAAAACATGTTTTTCATATACCAGAAATGTTTGAAGCTACTGACTGAATGAAAGGAGCTGGCATCTCACTCTCTTTGAATCTTCTTTATCATGCTAGGATTAACAGGAAAAAGCTAAAAATTTCAGAATTGCACCGTGCAATGTGGAGATATTACTGTTTGTGCATTTACAATATTCATTGATTTTTGCCATTGAAAAACATGTTTTTCATATACCAGAAATGTTTGAAGCTACTGACTGAATGAAAGGAGCTGGCATCTCACTCTCTTTGAATCTTCTTTATCATGCTAGGATTAGCAGGAAAAAGCAAAAAATTTCAGAATTGCACCTTGCAATGTGGAGATATTACTGTTTGTGCATTTACAATATTCATTGATTTTTGCCATTGAAAAACATGTTTTTCATAAACCAGAAATGTTTGAAGCTACTGACTGAATGAAAGGAGCTGGCATCTCACTCTCTTTGAATCTTCTTTATCATGCTAGGATTAACAGGAAAAAGCAAAAAATTTCAGAATTGCACCTTGCAATGTGGAGATATTACTGTTTGTGCATTTACAATATTCATTGATTTTTGCCATTGAAAAACATGTTTTTCATATACCAGAAATGTTTGAAGCTACTGACTGAATGAAAGGAGCTGGCATCTCACTCTCTTTGAATCTTCTTTATCATGCTAGGATTAACAGGAAAAAGCTAAAAATTTCAGAATTGCACCGTGCAATGTGGAGATATTACTGTTTGTGCATTTACAATATTCATTGATTTTTGCCATTGAAAAACATGTTTTTCATATACCAGAAATGTTTGAAGCTACTGACTGAATGAAAGGAGCTGGCATCTCACTCTCTTTGAATCTTCTTTAATCATGCTAGGATTAGCAGGAAAAAGCAAAAAATTTCAGAATTGCACCTTGCAATGTGGAGATATTACTGTTTGTGCATTTACAATATTCATTGATTTTTGCCATTGAAAAACATGTTTTTCATATACCAGAAATGTTTGAAGCTACTGACTGAATGAAAGGAGCTGGCATCTCACTCTCTTTGAATCTTCTTTATCATGCTAGGATTAACAGGAAAAAGCAAAAAATTTCAGAATTGCACCTTGCAATGTGGAGATATTACTGTTTGTGCATTTACAATATTCATTGATTTTTGCCATTGAAAAACATGTTTTTCATATACCAGAAATGTTTGAAGCTACTGACTGAATGAAAGGAGCTGGCATCTCACTCTCTTTGAATCTTCTTTATCATGCTAGGATTAACAGGAAAAAGCTAAAAATTTCAGAATTGCACCGTGCAATGTGGAGATATTACTGTTTGTGCATTTACAATATTCATTGATTTTTGCCATTGAAAAACATGTTTTTCATATACCAGAAATGTTTGAAGCTACTGACTGAATGAAAGGAGCTGGCATCTCACTCTCTTTGAATCTTCTTTATCATGCTAGGATTAGCAGGAAAAAGCAAAAAATTTCAGAATTGCACCTTGCAATGTGGAGATATTACTGTTTGTGCATTTACAATATTCATTGATTTTTGCCATTGAAAAACATGTTTTTCATATACCAGAAATGTTTGAAGCTACTGACTGAATGAAAGGAGCTGGCATCTCACTCTCTTTGAATCTTCTTTATCATGCTAGGATTAACAGGAAAAAGCTAAAAATTTCAGAATTGCACCGTGCAATGTGGAGATATTACTGTTTGTGCATTTACAATATTCATTGATTTTTGCCATTGAAAAACATGTTTTTCATATACCAGAAATGTTTGAAGCTACTGACTGAATGAAAGGAGCTGGCATCTCACTCTCTTTGAATCTTCTTTATCATGCTAGGATTAACAGGAAAAAGCAAAAAATTTCAGAATTGCACCTTGCAATGTGGAGATATTACTGTTTGTGCATTTACAATATTCATTGATTTTTGCCATTGAAAAACATGTTTTTCATATACCAGAAATGTTTGAAGCTACTGACTGAATGAAAGGAGCTGGCATCTCACTCTCTTTGAATCTTCTTTATCATGCTAGGATTAACAGGAAAAAGCAAAAAATTTCAGAATTGCACCTTGCAATGTGGAGATATTACTGTTTGTGCATTTACAATATTCATTGATTTTTGCCATTGAAAAACATGTTTTTCATAAACCAGAAATGTTTGAAGCTACTGACTGAATGAAAGGAGCTGGCATCTCACTCTCTTTGAATCTTCTTTATCATGCTAGGATTAACAGGAAAAAGCAAAAATTTCAGAATTGCACCTTGCAATGTGGAGATATTACTGTTTGTGCATTTACAATATTCATTGATTTTTGCCATTGAAAAACATGTTTTTCATATACCAGAAATGTTTGAAGCTACTGACTGAATGAAAGGAGCTGGCATCTCACTCTCTTTGAATCTTCTTTATCATGCTAGGATTAACAGGAAAAAGCTAAAAATTTCAGAATTGCACCGTGCAATGTGGAGATATTACTGTTTGTGCATTTACAATATTCATTGATTTTTGCCATTGAAAAACATGTTTTTCATATACCAGAAATGTTTGAAGCTACTGACTGAACGAAAGGAGCTGGCATCTCACTCTCTTTGAATCTTCTTTATCATGCTAGGATTAGCAGGAAAAAGCAAAAAATTTCAGAATTGCACCTTGCAATGTGGAGATATTACTGTTTGTGCATTTACAATATTCATTGATTTTTGCCATTGAAAAACATGTTTTTCATATACCAGAAATGTTTGAAGCTACTGACTGAATGAAAGGAGCTGGCATCTCACTCTCTTTGAATCTTCTTTATCATGCTAGGATTAACAGGAAAAAGCTAAAAATTTCAGAATTGCACCGTGCAATGTGGAGATATTACTGTTTGTGCATTTACAATATTCATTGATTTTTGCCATTGAAAAACATGTTTTTCATATACCAGAAATGTTTGAAGCTACTGACTGAATGAAAGGAGCTGGCATCTCACTCTCTTTGAATCTTCTTTATCATGCTAGGATTAACAGGAAAAAGCTAAAAATTTCAGAATTGCACCGTGCAATGTGGAGATATTACTGTTTGTGCATTTACAATATTCATTGATTTTTGCCATTGAAAAACATGTTTTTCATATACCAGAAATGTTTGAAGCTACTGACTGAATGAAAGGAGCTGGCATCTCACTCTCTTTGAATCTTCTTAATCATGCTAGGATTAGCAGGAAAAAGCAAAAAATTTCAGAATTGCACCTTGCAATGTGGAGATATTACTGTTTGTGCATTTACAATATTCATTGATTTTTGCCATTGAAAAACATGTTTTTCATATACCAGAAATGTTTGAAGCTACTGACTGAATGAAAGGAGCTGGCATCTCACTCTCTTTGAATCTTCTTTATCATGCTAGGATTAACAGGAAAAAGCTAAAAATTTCAGAATTGCACCGTGCAATGTGGAGATATTACTGTTTGTGCATTTACAATATTCATTGATTTTTGCCATTGAAAAACATGTTTTTCATATACCAGAAATGTTTGAAGCTACTGACTGAATGAAAGGAGCTGGCATCTCACTCTCTTTGAATCTTCTTTATCATGCTAGGATTAGCAGGAAAAAGCAAAACATTTCAGAATTGCACCTTGCAATGTGGAGATATTACTGTTTGTGCATTTACAATATTCATTGATTTTTGCCATTGAAAAACATGTTTTTCATATACCAGAAATGTTTGAAGCTACTGACTGAATGAAAGGAGCTGGCATCTCACTCTCTTTGAATCTTCTTTATCATGCTAGGATTAACAGGAAAAAGCTAAAAATTTCAGAATTGCACCGTGCAATGTGGAGATATTACTGTTTGTGCATTTACAATATTCATTGATTTTTGCCATTGAAAAACGTTTTTCATATACCAGAAATGTTTGAAGCTACTGACTGAATGAAAGGAGCTGGCATCTCACTCTCTTTGAATCTTCTTTATCATGCTAGGATTAACAGGAAAAAGCTAAAAATTTCAGAATTGCACCGTGCAATGTGGAGATATTACTGTTTGTGCATTTACAATATTCATTGATTTTTGCCATTGAAAAACATGTTTTTCATATACCAGAAATGTTTGAAGCTACTGACTGAATGAAAGGAGCTTGGCATCTCACTCTCTTTGAATCTTCTTTATCATGCTAGGATTAACAGGAAAAAGCTAAAAATTTCAGAATTGCACCGTGCAATGTGGAGATATTACTGTTTGTGCATTTACAATATTCATTGATTTTTGCCATTGAAAAACATGTTTTTCATATACCAGAAATGTTTGAAGCTACTGACTGAATGAAAGGAGCTGGCATCTCACTCTCTTTGAATCTTCTTTATCATGCTAGGATTAGCAGGAAAAAGCAAAAAATTTCAGAATTGCACCTTGCAATGTGGAGATATTACTGTTTGTGCATTTACAATATTCATTGATTTTTGCCATTGAAAAACATGTTTTTCATATACCAGAAATGTTTGAAGCTACTGACTGAATGAAAGGAGCTGGCATCTCACTCTCTTTGAATCTTCTTTATCATGCTAGGATTAACAGGAAAAAGCTAAAAATTTCAGAATTGCACCGTGCAATGTGGAGATATTACTGTTTGTGCATTTACAATATTCATTGATTTTTGCCATTGAAAAACATGTTTTTCATATACCAGAAATGTTTGAAGCTACTGACTGAATGAAAGGAGCTGGCATCTCACTCTCTTTGAATCTTCTTTATCATGCTAGGATTAGCAGGAAAAAGCAAAAAATTTCAGAATTGCACCTTGCAATGTGGAGATATTACTGTTTGTGCATTTACAATATTCATTGATTTTTGCCATTGAAAAACATGTTTTTCATATACCAGAAATGTTTGAAGCTACTGACTGAATGAAAGGAGCTGGCATCTCACTCTCGTTGAATCTTCTTTATCATGCTAGGATTAACAGGAAAAAGCAAAAAATTTCAGAATTGCACCTTGCAATGTGGAGATATTACTGTTTGTGCATTTACAATATTCATTGATTTTTGCCATTGAAAAACATGTTTTTCATATACCAGAAATGTTTGAAGCTACTGACTGAATGAAAGGAGCTGGCATCTCACTCTCTTTGAATCTTCTTTATCATGCTAGGATTAACAGGAAAAAGCTAAAAATTTCAGAATTGCACCGTGCAATGTGGAGATATTACTGTTTGTTCATTTACAATATTCATTGATTTTTGCCATTGAAAAACATGTTTTTCATATACCAGAAATGTTTGAAGCTACTGACTGAATGAAAGGAGCTGGCATCTCACTCTCTTTGAATCTTCTTTATCATGCTAGGATTAGCAGGAAAAAGCAAAAAATTTCAGAATTGCACCTTGCAATGTGGAGATATTACTGTTTGTGCATTTACAATATTCATTGATTTTTGCCATTGAAAAACATGTTTTTCATATACCAGAAATGTTTGAAGCTACTGACTGAATGAAAGGAGCTGGCATCTCACTCTCTTTGAATCTTCTTTATCATGCTAGGATTAACAGGAAAAAGCTAAAAATTTCAGAATTGCACCGTGCAATGTGGAGATATTACTGTTTGTGCATTTACAATATTCATTGATTTTTGCCATTGAAAAACATGTTTTTCATATACCAGAAATGTTTGAAGCTACTGACTGAATGAAAGGAGCTGGCATCTCACTCTCTTTGAATCTTCTTTATCATGCTAGGATTAGCAGGAAAAAGCAAAAAATTTCAGAATTGCACCTTGCAATGTGGAGATATTACTGTTTGTGCATTTACAATATTCATTGATTTTTGCCATTGAAAAACATGTTTTTCATATACCAGAAATGTTTGAAGCTACTGACTGAATGAAAGGAGCTGGCATCTCACTCTCTTTGAATCTTCTTTATCATGCTAGGATTAACAGGAAAAAGCAAAAAATTTCAGAATTGCACCTTGCAATGTGGAGATATTACTGTTTGTGCATTTACAATATTCATTGATTTTTGCCATTGAAAAACATGTTTTTCATATACCAGAAATGTTTGAAGCTACTGACTGAATGAAAGGAGCTGGCATCTCACTCTCTTTGAATCTTCTTTATCATGCTAGGATTAACAGGAAAAAGCTAAAAATTTCAGAATTGCACCGTGCAATGTGGAGATATTACTGTTTGTGCATTTACAATATTCATTGATTTTTGCCATTGAAAAACATGTTTTTCATATACCAGAAATGTTTGAAGCTACTGACTGAATGAAAGGAGCTGGCATCTCACTCTCTTTGAATCTTCTTTATCATGCTAGGATTAGCAGGAAAAAGCAAAAAATTTCAGAATTGCACCTTGCAATGTGGAGATATTACTGTTTGTGCATTTACAATATTCATTGATTTTTGCCATTGAAAAACATGTTTTTCATATACCAGAAATGTTTGAAGCTACTGACTGAATGAAAGGAGCTGGCATCTCACTCTCTTTGAATCTTCTTTATCATGCTAGGATTAACAGGAAAAAGCAAAAAATTTCAGAATTGCACCTTGCAATGTGGAGATATTACTGTTTGTGCATTTACAATATTCATTGATTTTTGCCATTGAAAAACATGTTTTTCATATACCAGAAATGTTTGAAGCTACTGACTGAATGAAAGGAGCTGGCATCTCACTCTCTTTGAATCTTCTTTATCATGCTAGGATTAACAGGAAAAAGCTAAAAATTTCAGAATTGCACCGTGCAATGTGGAGATATTACTGTTTGTGCATTTACAATATTCATTGATTTTTGCCATTGAAAAACATGTTTTTCATATACCAGAAATGTTTGAAGCTACTGACTGAATGAAAGGAGCTGGCATCTCACTCTCTTTGAATCTTCTTTATCATGCTAGGATTAACAGGAAAAAGCAAAAAATTTCAGAATTGCACCGTGCAATGTGGAGATATTACTGTTTGTGCATTTACAATATTCATTGATTTTTGCCATTGAAAAACATGTTTTTCATATACCAGAAATGTTTGAAGCTACTGACTGAATGAAAGGAGCTGGCATCTCACTCTCTTTGAATCTTCTTTATCATGCTAGGATTAGCAGGAAAAAGCAAAAAATTTCAGAATTGCACCTTGCAATGTGGAGATATTACTGTTTGTGCATTTACAATATTCATTGATTTTTGCCATTGAAAAACATGTTTTTCATATACCAGAAATGTTTGAAGCTACTGACTGAATGAAAGGAGCTGGCATCTCACTCTCTTTGAATCTTCTTTATCATGCTAGGATTAACAGGAAAAAGCTAAAAATTTCAGAATTGCACCGTGCAATGTGGAGATATTACTGTTTGTGCATTTACAATATTCATTGATTTTTGCCATTGAAAAACATGTTTTTCATATACCAGAAATGTTTGAAGCTACTGACTGAATGAAAGGAGCTGGCATCTCACTCTCTTTGAATCTTCTTTATCATGCTAGGATTAACAGGAAAAAGCAAAAAATTTCAGAATTGCACCGTGCAATGTGGAGATATTACTGTTTGTGCATTTACAATATTCATTGATTTTTGCCATTGAAAAAAATGTTTTTCATATACCAGAAATGTTTGAAGCTACTGACTGAATGAAAGGAGCTGGCATCTCACTCTCTTTGAATCTTCTTTATCATGCTAGGATTAACAGGAAAAAGCTAAAAATTTCAGAATTGCACCGTGCAATGTGGAGATATTACTGTTTGTGCATTTACAATATTCATTGATTTTTGCCATTGAAAAACATGTTTTTCATATACCAGAAATGTTTGAAGCTACTGACTGAATGAAAGGAGCTGGCATCTCACTCTCTTTGAATCTTCTTTATCATGCTAGGATTAGCAGGAAAAAGCAAAAAATTTCAGAATTGCACCTTGCAATGTGGAGATATTACTGTTTGTGCATTTACAATATTCATTGATTTTTGCCATTGAAAAACATGTTTTTCATATACCAGAAATGTTTGAAGCTACTGACTGAATGAAAGGAGCTGGCATCTCACTCTCTTTGAATCTTCTTTATCATGCTAGGATTAACAGGAAAAAGCTAAAAATTTCAGAATTGCACCGTGCAATGTGGAGATATTACTGTTTGTGCATTTACAATATTCATTGATTTTTGCCATTGAAAAACATGTTTTTCATATACCAGAAATGTTTGAAGCTACTGACTGAATGAAAGGAGCTGGCATCTCACTCTCTTTGAATCTTCTTTATCATGCTAGGATTAGCAGGAAAAAGCAAAAAATTTCAGAATTGCACCTTGCAATGTGGAGATATTACTGTTTGTGCATTTACAATATTCATTGATTTTTGCCATTGAAAAACATGTTTTTCATATACCAGAAATGTTTGAAGCTACTGACTGAATGAAAGGAGCTGGCATCTCACTCTCTTTGAATCTTCTTTATCATGCTAGGATTAACAGGAAAAAGCAAAAAATTTCAGAATTGCACCTTGCAATGTGGAGATATTACTGTTTGTGCATTTACAATATTCATTGATTTTTGCCATTGAAAAACATGTTTTTCATATACCAGAAATGTTTGAAGCTACTGACTGAATGAAAGGAGCTGGCATCTCACTCTCTTTGAATCTTCTTTATCATGCTAGGATTAACAGGAAAAAGCTAAAAATTTCAGAATTGCACCTTGCAATGTGGAGATATTACTGTTTGTGCATTTACAATATTCATTGATTTTTGCCATTGAAAAACATGTTTTTCATATACCAGAAATGTTTGAAGCTACTGACTGAATGAAAGGAGCTGGCATCTCACTCTCTTTGAATCTTCTTTATCATGCTAGGATTAACAGGAAAAAGCTAAAAATTTCAGAATTGCACCGTGCAATGTGGAGATATTACTGTTTGTGCATTTACAATATTCATTGATTTTTGCCATTGAAAAACAGTTTTTCATATACCAGAAATGTTTGAAGCTACTGACTGAATGAAAGGAGCTGGCATCTCACTCTCTTTGAATCTTCTTTATCATGCTAGGATTAGCAGGAAAAAGCAAAAAATTTCAGAATTGCACCTTGCAATGTGGAGATATTACTGTTTGTGCATTTACAATATTCATTGATTTTTGCCATTGAAAAACATGTTTTTCATATACCAGAAATGTTTGAAGCTACTGACTGAATGAAAGGAGCTGGCATCTCACTCTCTTTGAATCTTCTTTATCATGCTAGGATTAACAGGAAAAAGCTAAAAATTTCAGAATTGCACCGTGCAATGTGGAGATATTACTGTTTGTGCATTTACAATATTCATTGATTTTTGCCATTGAAAAACATGTTTTTCATATACCAGAAATGTTTGAAGCTACTGACTGAATGAAAGGAGCTGGCATCTCACTCTCTTTGAATCTTCTTTATCATGCTAGGATTAACAGGAAAAAGCTAAAAATTTCAGAATTGCACCGTGCAATGTGGAGATATTACTGTTTGTGCATTTACAATATTCATTGATTTTTGCCATTGAAAAACATGTTTTTCATATACCAGAAATGTTTGAAGCTACTGACTGAATGAAAGGAGCTGGCATCTCACTCTCTTTGAATCTTCTTTATCATGCTAGGATTAACAGGAAAAGCTAAAAATTTCAGAATTGCACCGTGCAATGTGGAGATATTACTGTTTGTGCATTTACAATATTCATTGATTTTTGCCATTGAAAAACATGTTTTTCATATACCAGAAATGTTTGAAGCTACTGACTGAATGAAAGGAGCTGGCATCTCACTCTCTTTGAATCTTCTTTATCATGCTAGGATTAGCAGGAAAAAGCAAAAAATTTCAGAATTGCACCTTGCAATGTGGAGATATTACTGTTTGTGCATTTACAATATTCATTGATTTTTGCCATTGAAAAACATGTTTTTCATATACCAGAAATGTTTGAAGCTACTGACTGAATGAAAGAGCTGGCATCTCACTCTCTTTGAATCTTCTTTATCATGCTAGGATTAACAGGAAAAAGCTAAAAATTTCAGAATTGCACCGTGCAATGTGGAGATATTACTGTTTGTGCATTTACAATATTCATTGATTTTTGCCATTGAAAAACATGTTTTTCATATACCAGAAATGTTTGAAGCTACTGACTGAATGAAAGGAGCTGGCATCTCACTCTCTTTGAATCTTCTTTATCATGCTAGGATTAGCAGGAAAAAGCAAAAAATTTCAGAATTGCACCTTGCAATGTGGAGATATTACTGTTTGTGCATTTACAATATTCATTGATTTTTGCCATTGAAAAACATGTTTTTCATATACCAGAAATGTTTGAAGCTACTGACTGAATGAAAGGAGCTGGCATCTCACTCTCTTTGAATCTTCTTTATCATGCTAGGATTAACAGGAAAAAGCAAAAAATTTCAGAATTGCACCTTGCAATGTGGAGATATTACTGTTTGTGCATTTACAATATTCATTGATTTTTGCCATTGAAAAACATGTTTTTCATATACCAGAAATGTTTGAAGCTACTGACTGAATGAAAGGAGCTGGCATCTCACTCTCTTTGAATCTTCTTTATCATGCTAGGATTAACAGGAAAAAGCTAAAAATTTCAGAATTGCACCGTGCAATGTGGAGATATTACTGTTTGTGCATTTACAATATTCATTGATTTTTGCCATTGAAAAACATGTTTTTCATATACCAGAAATGTTTGAAGCTACTGACTGAATGAAAGGAGCTGGCATCTCACTCTCTTTGAATCTTCTTTATCATGCTAGGATTAGCAGGAAAAAGCAAAAAATTTCAGAATTGCACCTTGCAATGTGGAGATATTACTGTTTGTGCATTTACAATATTCATTGATTTTTGCCATTGAAAAACATGTTTTTCATATACCAGAAATGTTTGAAGCTACTGACTGAATGAAAGGAGCTGGCATCTCACTCTCTTTGAATCTTCTTTATCATGCTAGGATTAACAGGAAAAAGCAAAAAATTTCAGAATTGCACCTTGCAATGTGGAGATATTACTGTTTGTGCATTTACAATATTCATTGATTTTTGCCATTGAAAAACATGTTTTTCATATACCAGAAATGTTTGAAGCTACTGACTGAATGAAAGGAGCTGGCATCTCACTCTCTTTGAATCTTCTTTATCATGCTAGGATTAACAGGAAAAGCTAAAAATTTCAGAATTGCACCGTGCAATGTGGAGATATTACTGTTTGTGCATTTACAATATTCATTGATTTTTGCCATTGAAAAACATGTTTTTCATATACCAGAAATGTTTGAAGCTACTGACTGAATGAAAGGAGCTGGCATCTCACTCTCTTTGAATCTTCTTTATCATGCTAGGATTAGCAGGAAAAAGCAAAAAATTTCAGAATTGCACCTTGCAATGTGGAGATATTACTGTTTGTGCATTTACAATATTCATTGATTTTTGCCATTGAAAAACATGTTTTTCATATACCAGAAATGTTTGAAGCTACTGACTGAATGAAAGGAGCTGGCATCTCACTCTCTTTGAATCTTCTTTATCATGCTAGGATTAACAGGAAAAAGCAAAAAATTTCAGAATTGCACCTTGCAATGTGGAGATATTACTGTTTGTGCACTTACAATATTCATTGATTTTTGCCATTGAAAAACATGTTTTTCATATACCAGAAATGTTTGAAGCTACTGACTGAATGAAAGGAGCTGGCATCTCACTCTCTTTGAATCTTCTTTATCATGCTAGGATTAACAGGAAAAAGCTAAAAATTTCAGAATTGCACCGTGCAATGTGGAGATATTACTGTTTGTGCATTTACAATATTCATTGATTTTTGCCATTGAAAAACATGTTTTTCATATACCAGAAATGTTTGAAGCTACTGACTGAATGAAAGGAGCTGGCATCTCACTCTCTTTGAATCTTCTTTATCATGCTAGGATTAGCAGGAAAAAGCAAAAAATTTCAGAATTGCACCTTGCAATGTGGAGATATTACTGTTTGTGCATTTACAATATTCATTGATTTTTGCCATTGAAAAACATGTTTTTCATATACCAGAAATGTTTGAAGCTACTGACTGAATGAAAGGAGCTGGCATCTCACTCTCTTTGAATCTTCTTTATCATGCTAGGATTAACAGGAAAAAGCTAAAAATTTCAGAATTGCACCGTGCAATGTGGAGATATTACTGTTTGTGCATTTACAATATTCATTGATTTTTGCCATTGAAAAACATGTTTTTCATATACCAGAAATGTTTGAAGCTACTGACTGAATGAAAGGAGCTGGCATCTCACTCTCTTTGAATCTTCTTTATCATGCTAGGATTAACAGGAAAAAGCTAAAAATTTCAGAATTGCACCGTGCAATGTGGAGATATTACTGTTTGTGCATTTACAATATTCATTGATTTTTGCCATTGAAAAACATGTTTTTCATATACCAGAAATGTTTGAAGCTACTGACTGAATGAAAGGAGCTGGCATCTCACTCTCTTTGAATCTTCTTTATCATGCTAGGATTAACAGGAAAAAGCTAAAAATTTCAGAATTGCACCGTGCAATGTGGAGATATTACTGTTTGTGCATTTACAATATTCATTGATTTTTGCCATTGAAAAACATGTTTTTCATATACCAGAAATGTTTGAAGCTACTGACTGAATGAAAGGAGCTGGCATCTCACTCTCTTTGAATCTTCTTTATCATGCTAGGATTAGCAGGAAAAAGCAAAAAATTTCAGAATTGCACCTTGCAATGTGGAGATATTACTGTTTGTGCATTTACAATATTCATTGATTTTTGCCATTGAAAAACATGTTTTTCATATACCAGAAATGTTTGAAGCTACTGACTGAATGAAAGGAGCTGGCATCTCACTCTCTTTGAATCTTCTTTATCATGCTAGGATTAACAGGAAAAAGCTAAAAATTTCAGAATTGCACCATGCAATGTGGAGATATTACTGTTTGTGCATTTACAATATTCATTGATTTTTGCCATTGAAAAACATGTTTTTCATATACCAGAAATGTTTGAAGCTACTGACTGAATGAAAGGAGCTGGCATCTCACTCTCTTTGAATCTTCTTTATCATGCTAGGATTAGCAGGAAAAAGCAAAAAATTTCATAATTGCACCTTGCAATGTGGAGATATTACTGTTTGTGCATTTACAATATTCATTGATTTTTGCCATTGAAAAACATGTTTTTCATATACCAGAAATGTTTGAAGCTACTGACTGAATGAAAGGAGCTGGCATCTCACTCTCTTTGAATCTTCTTTATCATGCTAGGATTAACAGGAAAAAGCAAAAAATTTCAGAATTGCACCTTGCAATGTGGAGATATTACTGTTTGTGCATTTACAATATTCATTGATTTTTGCCATTGAAAAACATGTTTTTCATATACCAGAAATGTTTGAAGCTACTGACTGAATGAAAGGAGCTGGCATCTCACTCTCTTTGAATCTTCTTTATCATGCTAGGATTAGCAGGAAAAAGCAAAAAATTTCAGAATTGCACCTTGCAATGTGGAGATATTACTGTTTGTGCATTTACAATATTCATTGATTTTTGCCATTGAAAAACATGTTTTTCATATACCAGAAATGTTTGAAGCTACTGACTGAATGAAAGGAGCTGGCATCTCACTCTCTTTGAATCTTCTTTATCATGCTAGGATTAACAGGAAAAAGCAAAAAATTTCAGAATTGCACCTTGCAATGTGGAGATATTACTGTTTGTGCATTTACAATATTCATTGATTTTTGCCATTGAAAAACATGTTTTTCATATACCAGAAATGTTTGAAGCTACTGACTGAATGAAAGGAGCTGGCATCTCACTCTCTTTGAATCTTCTTTATCATGCTAGGATTAACAGGAAAAAGCTAAAAATTTCAGAATTGCACCGTGCAATGTGGAGATATTACTGTTTGTGCATTTACAATATTCATTGATTTTTGCCATTGAAAAACATGTTTTTCATATACCAGAAATGTTTGAAGCTACTGACTGAATGAAAGGAGCTGGCATCTCACTCTCTTTGAATCTTCTTTATCATGCTAGGATTAACAGGAAAAAGCTAAAAATTTCAGAATTGCACCGTGCAATGTGGAGATATTACTGTTTGTGCATTTACAATATTCATTGATTTTTGCCATTGAAAAACATGTTTTTCATATACCAGAAATGTTTGAAGCTACTGACTGAATGAAAGGAGCTGGCATCTCACTCTCTTTGAATCTTCTTTATCATGCTAGGATTAGCAGGAAAAAGCAAAAAATTTCAGAATTGCACCTTGCAATGTGGAGATATTACTGTTTGTGCATTTACAATATTCATTGATTTTTGCCATTGAAAAACATGTTTTTCATATACCAGAAATGTTTGAAGCTACTGACTGAATGAAAGGAGCTGGCATCTCACTCTCTTTGAATCTTCTTTATCATGCTAGGATTAGCAGGAAAAAGCAAAAAATTTCAGAATTGCACCTTGCAATGTGGAGATATTACTGTTTGTGCATTTACAATATTCATTGATTTTTGCCATTGAAAAACATGTTTTTCATATACCAGAAATGTTTGAAGCTACTGACTGAATGAAAGGAGCTGGCATCTCACTCTCTTTGAATCTTCTTTATCATGCTAGGATTAACAGGAAAAAGCAAAAAATTTCAGAATTGCACCTTGCAATGTGGAGATATTACTGTTTGTGCATTTACAATATTCATTGATTTTTGCCATTGAAAAACATGTTTTTCATATACCAGAAATGTTTGAAGCTACTGACTGAATGAAAGGAGCTGGCATCTCACTCTCTTTGAATCTTCTTTATCATGCTAGGATTAACAGGAAAAAGCTAAAAATTTCAGAATTGCACCGTGCAATGTGGAGATATTACTGTTTGTGCATTTACAATATTCATTGATTTTTGCCATTGAAAAACATGTTTTTCATATACCAGAAATGTTTGAAGCTACTGACTGAATGAAAGGAGCTGGCATCTCACTCTCTTTGAATCTTCTTTATCATGCTAGGATTAGCAGGAAAAAGCAAAAAATTTCAGAATTGCACCTTGCAATGTGGAGATATTACTGTTTGTGCATTTACAATATTCATTGATTTTTGCCATTGAAAAACATGTTTTTCATATACCAGAAATGTTTGAAGCTACTGACTGAATGAAAGGAGCTGGCATCTCACTCTCTTTGAATCTTCTTTATCATGCTAGGATTAACAGGAAAAAGCTAAAAATTTCAGAATTGCACCGTGCAATGTGGAGATATTGTTTGTGCATTTACAATATTCATTGATTTTTGCCATTGAAAAACATGTTTTTCATATACCAGAAATGTTTGAAGCTACTGACTGAATGAAAGGAGCTGGCATCTCACTCTCTTTGAATCTTCTTTATCATGCTAGGATTAGCAGGAAAAAGCAAAAAATTTCAGAATTGCACCTTGCAATGTGGAGATATTACTGTTTGTGCATTTACAATATTCATTGATTTTTGCCATTGAAAAACATGTTTTTCATATACCAGAAATGTTTGAAGCTACTGACTGAATGAAAGGAGCTGGCATGTCACTCTCTTTGAATATTCTTTATCATGCTAGGATTAACAGGAAAAAGCTAAAAATTTCAGAATTGCACCGTGCAATGTGGAGATATTACTGTTTGTGCATTTACAATATTCATTGATTTTTGCCATTGAAAAACATGTTTTTCATATACCAGAAATGTTTGAAGCTACTGACTGAATGAAAGGAGCTGGCATCTCACTCTCTTTGAATCTTCTTTATCATGCTAGGATTAACAGGAAAAAGCTAAAAATTTCAGAATTGCACCGTGCAATGTGGAGATATTACTGTTTGTGCATTTACAATATTCATTGATTTTTGCCATTGAAAAACATGTTTTTCATATACCAGAAATGTTTGAAGCTACTGACTGAATGAAAGGAGCTGGCATCTCACTCTCTTTGAATCTTCTTTATCATGCTAGGATTAGCAGGAAAAAGCAAAAAATTTCAGAATTGCACCTTGCAATGTGGAGATATTACTGTTTGTGCATTTACAATATTCATTGATTTTTGCCATTGAAAAACATGTTTTTCATATACCAGAAATGTTTGAAGCTACTGACTGAATGAAAGGAGCTGGCATCTCACTCTCTTTGAATCTTCTTTATCATGCTAGGATTAACAGGAAAAAGCTAAAAATTTCAGAATTGCACCGTGCAATGTGGAGATATTACTGTTTGTGCATTTACAATATTCATTGATTTTTGCCATTGAAAAACATGTTTTTCATATACCAGAAATGTTTGAAGCTACTGACTGAATGAAAGGAGCTGGCATCTCACTCTCTTTGAATCTTCTTTATCATGCTAGGATTAGCAGGAAAAAGCAAAAAATTTCAGAATTGCACGTTGCAATGTGGAGATATTACTGTTTGTGCATTTACAATATTCATTGATTTTTGCCATTGAAAAACATGTTTTTCATATACCAGAAATGTTTGAAGCTACTGACTGAATGAAAGGAGCTGGCATCTCACTCTCTTTGAATCTTCTTTATCATGCTAGGATTAACAGGAAAAAGCTAAAAATTTCAGAATTGCACCGTGCAATGTGGAGATATTACTGTTTGTGCATTTACAATATTCATTGATTTTTGCCATTGAAAAACATGTTTTTCATATACCAGAAATGTTTGAAGCTACTGACTGAATGAAAGGAGCTGGCATCTCACTCTCTTTGAATCTTCTTTATCATGCTAGGATTAGCAGGAAAAAGCAAAAAATTTCAGAATTGCACCTTGCAATGTGGAGATATTACTGTTTGTGCATTTACAATATTCATTGATTTTTGCCATTGAAAAACATGTTTTTCATATACCAGAAATGTTTGAAGCTACTGACTGAATGAAAGGAGCTGGCATCTCACTCTCTTTGAATCTTCTTTATCATGCTAGGATTAACAGGAAAAAGCTAAAAATTTCAGAATTGCACCGTGCAATGTGGAGATATTACTGTTTGTGCATTTACAATATTCATTGATTTTTGCCATTGAAAAACATGTTTTTCATATACCAGAAATGTTTGAAGCTACTGACTGAATGAAAGGAGCTGGCATCTCACTCTCTTTGAATCTTCTTTATCATGCTAGGATTAGCAGGAAAAAGCAAAAAATTTCAGAATTGCACCTTGCAATGTGGAGATATTACTGTTTGTGCATTTACAATATTCATTGATTTTTGCCATTGAAAAACATGTTTTTCATATACCAGAAATGTTTGAAGCTACTGACTGAATGAAAGGAGCTGGCATCTCACTCTCTTTGAATCTTCTTTATCATGCTAGGATTAACAGGAAAAAGCAAAAAATTTCAGAATTGCACCTTGCAATGTGGAGATATTACTGTTTGTGCATTTACAATATTCATTGATTTTTGCCATTGAAAAACATGTTTTTCATATACCAGAAATGTTTGAAGCTACTGACTGAATGAAAGGAGCTGGCATCTCACTCTCTTTGAATCTTCTTTATCATGCTAGGATTAACAGGAAAAAGCTAAAAATTTCAGAATTGCACCGTGCAATGTGGAGATATTACTGTTTGTGCATTTACAATATTCATTGATTTTTGCCATTGAAAAACATGTTTTTCATATACCAGAAATGTTTGAAGCTACTGACTGAATGAAAGGAGCTGGCATCTCACTCTCTTTGAATCTTCTTTATCATGCTAGGATTAGCAGGAAAAAGCAAAAAATTTCAGAATTGCACCTTGCAATGTGGAGATATTACTGTTTGTGCATTTACAATATTCATTGATTTTTGCCATTGAAAAACATGTTTTTCATATACCAGAAATGTTTGAAGCTACTGACTGAATGAAAGGAGCTGGCATCTCACTCTCTTTGAATCTTCTTTATCATGATAGGATTAACAGGAAAAAGCTAAAAATTTCAGAATTGCACCGTGCAATGTGGAGATATTACTGTTTGTGCATTTACAATATTCATTGATTTTTGCCATTGAAAAACATGTTTTTCATATACCAGAAATGTTTGAAGCTACTGACTGAATGAAAGGAGCTGGCATCTCACTCTCTTTGAATCTTCTTTATCATGCTAGGATTAGCAGGAAAAAGCAAAAAATTTCAGAATTGCACCTTGCAATGTGGAGATATTACTGTTTGTGCATTTACAATATTCATTGATTTTTGCCATTGAAAAACATGTTTTTCATATTCCAGAAATGTTTGAAGCTACTGACTGAATGAAAGGAGCTGGCATCTCACTCTCTTTGAATCTTCTTTATCATGCTAGGATTAACAGGAAAAAGCAAAAAATTTCAGAATTGCACCTTGCAATGTGGAGATATTACTGTTTGTGCATTTACAATATTCATTGATTTTTGCCATTGAAAAACATGTTTTTCATATACCAGAAATGTTTGAAGCTACTGACTGAATGAAAGGAGCTGGCATCTCACTCTCTTTGAATCTTCTTTATCATGCTAGGATTAACAGGAAAAAGCTAAAAATTTCAGAATTGCACCGTGCAATGTGGAGATATTACTGTTTGTGCATTTACAATATTCATTGATTTTTGCCATTGAAAAACATGTTTTTCATATACCAGAAATGTTTGAAGCTACTGACTGAATGAAAGGAGCTGGCATCTCACTCTCTTTGAATCTTCTTTATCATGCTAGGATTAGCAGGAAAAAGCAAAAAATTTCAGAATTGCACCTTGCAATGTGGAGATATTACTGTTTGTGCATTTACAATATTCATTGATTTTTGCCATTGAAAAACATGTTTTTCATATACCAGAAATGTTTGAAGCTACTGACTGAATGAAAGGAGCTGGCATCTCACTCTCTTTGAATCTTCTTTATCATGCTAGGATTAACAGGAAAAAGCTAAAAATTTCAGAATTGCACCGTGCAATGTGGAGATATTGTTTGTACATTTACAATATTCATTGATTTTTGCCATTGAAAAACATGTTTTTCATATACCAGAAATGTTTGAAGCTACTGACTGAATGAAAGGAGCTGGCATCTCACTCTCTTTGAATCTTCTTTATCATGCTAGGATTAGCAGGAAAAAGCAAAAAATTTCAGAATTGCACCTTGCAATGTGGAGATATTACTGTTTGTGCATTTACAATATTCATTGATTTTTGCCATTGAAAAACATGTTTTTCATATACCAGAAATGTTTGAAGCTACTGACTGAATGAAAGGAGCTGGCATGTCACTCTCTTTGAATCTTCTTTATCATGCTAGGATTAACAGGAAAAAGCTAAAAATTTCAGAATTGCACCGTGCAATGTGGAGATATTACTGTTTGTGCATTTACAATATTCATTGATTTTTGCCATTGAAAAACATGTTTTTCATATACCAGAAATGTTTGAAGCTACTGACTGAATGAAAGGAGCTGGCATCTCACTCTCTTTGAATCTTCTTTATCATGCTAGGATTAACAGGAAAAAGCTAAAAATTTCAGAATTGCACCGTGCAATGTGGAGATATTACTGTTTGTGCATTTACAATATTCATTGATTTTTGCCATTGAAAAACATGTTTTTCATATACCAGAAATGTTTGAAGCTACTGACTGAATGAAAGGAGCTGGCATCTCACTCTCTTTGAATCTTCTTTATCATGCTAGGATTAACAGCAAAAAGCTAAAAATTTCAGAATTGCACCGTGCAATGTGGAGATATTACTGTTTGTGCATTTACAATATTCATTGATTTTTGCCATTGAAAAACATGTTTTTCATATACCAGAAATGTTTGAAGCTACTGACTGAATGAAAGGAGCTGGCATCTCACTCTCTTTGAATCTTCTTTATCATGCTAGGATTAGCAGGAAAAAGCAAAAAATTTCAGAATTGCACCTTGCAATGTGGAGATATTACTGTTTGTGCATTTACAATATTCATTGATTTTTGCCATTGAAAAACATGTTTTTCATATACCAGAAATGTTTGAAGCTACTGACTGAATGAAAGGAGCTGGCATCTCACTCTCTTTGAATCTTCTTTATCATGCTAGGATTAACAGGAAAAAGCTAAAAATTTCAGAATTGCACCGTGCAATGTGGAGATATTACTGTTTGTGCATTTACAATATTCATTGATTTTTGCCATTGAAAAACATGTTTTTCATATACCAGAAATGTTTGAAGCTACTGACTGAATGAAAGGAGCTGGCATCTCACTCTCTTTGAATCTTCTTTATCATGCTAGGATTAGCAGGAAAAAGCAAAAAATTTCAGAATTGCACCTTGCAATGTGGAGATATTACTGTTTGTGCATTTACAATATTCATTGATTTTTGCCATTGAAAAACATGTTTTTCATATACCAGAAATGTTTGAAGCTACTGACTGAATGAAAGGAGCTGGCATCTCACTCTCTTTGAATCTTTTTTATCATGCTAGGATTAACAGGAAAAAGCTAAAAATTTCAGAATTGCACCGTGCAATGTGGAGATATTAATGTTTGTGCATTTACAATATTCATTGATTTTTGCCATTGAAAAACATGTTTTTCATATACCAGAAATGTTTGAAGCTACTGACTGAATGAAAGGAGCTGGCATCTCACTCTCTTTGAATCTTCTTTATCATGCTAGGATTAACAGGAAAAAGCTAAAAATTTCAGAATTGCACCGTGCAATGTGGAGATATTACTGTTTGTGCATTTACAATATTCATTGATTTTTGCCATTGAAAAACATGTTTTTCATATACCAGAAATGTTTGAAGCTACTGACTGAATGAAAGGAGCTGGCATCTCACTCTCTTTGAATCTTCTTTATCATGCTAGGATTAACAGGAAAAAGCTAAAAATTTCAGAATTGCACCGTGCAATGTATAGATATTACTGTTTGTGCATTTACAATATTCATTGATTTTTGCCATTGAAAAACATGTTTTTCATATACCAGAAATGTTTGAAGCTACTGACTGAATGAAAGGAGCTGGCATCTCACTCTCTTTGAATCTTCTTTATCATGCTAGGATTAGCAGGAAAAAGCAAAAAATTTCAGAATTGCACCTTGCAATGTGGAGATATTACTGTTTGTGCATTTACAATATTCATTGATTTTTGCCATTGAAAAACATGTTTTTCATATACCAGAAATGTTTGAAGCTACTGACTGAATGAAAGGAGCTGGCATGTCACTCTCTTTGAATCTTCTTTATCATGCTAGGATTAACAGGAAAAAGCTAAAAATTTCAGAATTGCACCGTGCAATGTGGAGATATTACTGTTTGTGCATTTACAATATTCATTGATTTTTGCCATTGAAAAACATGTTTTTCATATACCAGAAATGTTTGAAGCTACTGACTGAATGAAAGGAGCTGGCATCTCACTCTCTTTGAATCTTCTTTATCATGCTAGGATTAACAGGAAAAAGCTAAAAATTTCAGAATTGCACCGTGCAATGTGGAGATATTACTGTTTGTGCATTTACAATATTCATTGATTTTTGCCATTGAAAAACATGTTTTTCATATACCAGAAATGTTTGAAGCTACTGACTGAATGAAAGGAGCTGGCATCTCACTCTCTTTGAATCTTCTTTATCATGCTAGGATTAACAGGAAAAAGCTAAAAATTTCAGAATTGCACCGTGCAATGTGGAGATATTACTGTTTGTGCATTTACAATATTCATTGATTTTTGCCATTGAAAAACATGTTTTTCATATACCAGAAATGTTTGAAGCTACTGACTGAATGAAAGGAGCTGGCATCTCACTCTCTTTGAATCTTCTTTATCATGCTAGGATTAGCAGGAAAAAGCAAAAAATTTCAGAATTGCACCTTGCAATGTGGAGATATTACTGTTTGTGCATTTACAATATTCATTGATTTTTGCCATTGAAAAACATGTTTTTCATATACCAGAAATGTTTGAAGCTACTGACTGAATGAAAGGAGCTGGCATCTCACTCTCTTTGAATCTTCTTTATCATGCTAGGATTAACAGGAAAAAGCTAAAAATTTCAGAATTGCACCGTGCAATGTGGAGATATTACTGTTTGTGCATTTACAATATTCATTGATTTTTGCCATTGAAAAACATGTTTTTCATATACCAGAAATGTTTGAAGCTACTGACTGAATGAAAGGAGCTGGCATCTCACTCTTTGAATCTTCTTTATCATGCTAGGATTAGCAGGAAAAAGCAAAAAATTTCAGAATTGCACCTTGCAATGTGGAGATATTACTGTTTGTGCATTTACAATATTCATTGATTTTTGCCATTGAAAAACATGTTTTTCATATACCAGAAATGTTTGAAGCTACTGACTGAATGAAAGGAGCTGGCATGTCACTCTCTTTGAATCTTCTTTATCATGCTAGGATTAACAGGAAAAAGCTAAAAATTTCAGAATTGCACCGTGCAATGTGGAGATATTACTGTTTGTGCATTTACAATATTCATTGATTTTTGCCATTGAAAAACATGTTTTTCATATACCAGAAATGTTTGAAGCTACTGACTGAATGAAAGGAGCTGGCATCTCACTCTCTTTGAATCTTCTTTATCATGCTAGGATTAACAGGAAAAAGCTAAAAATTTCAGAATTGCACCGTGCAATGTGGAGATATTACTGTTTGTGCATTTACAATATTCATTGATTTTTGCCATTGAAAAACATGTTTTTCATATACCAGAAATGTTTGAAGCTACTGACTGAATGAAAGGAGCTGGCATCTCACTCTCTTTGAATCTTCTTTATCATGCTAGGATTAACAGGAAAAAGCTAAAAATTTCAGAATTGCACCGTGCAATGTGGAGATATTACTGTTTGTGCATTTACAATATTCATTGATTTTTGCCATTGAAAAACATGTTTTTCATATACCAGAAATGTTTGAAGCTACTGACTGAATGAAAGGAGCTGGCATCTCACTCTCTTTGAATCTTCTTTATCATGCTAGGATTAGCAGGAAAAAGCAAAAAATTTCAGAATTGCACCTTGCAATGTGGAGATATTACTGTTTGTGCATTTACAATATTCATTGATTTTTGCCATTGAAAAACATGTTTTTCATATACCAGAAATGTTTGAAGCTACTGACTGAATGAAAGGAGCTGGCATCTCACTCTCTTTGAATCTTCTTTATCATGCTAGGATTAACAGGAAAAAGCTAAAAATTTCAGAATTGCACCGTGCAATGTGGAGATATTACTGTTTGTGCATTTACAATATTCATTGATTTTTGCCATTGAAAAACATGTTTTTCATATACCAGAAATGTTTGAAGCTACTGACTGAATGAAAGGAGCTGGCATCTCACTCTCTTTGAATCTTCTTTATCATGCTAGGATTAGCAGGAAAAAGCAAAAAATTTCAGAATTGCACCTTGCAATGTGGAGATATTACTGTTTGTGCATTTACAATATTCATTGATTTTTGCCATTGAAAAACATGTTTTTCATATACCAGAAATGTTTGAAGCTACTGACTGAATGAAAGGAGCTGGCATCTCACTCTCTTTGAATCTTTTTTATCATGCTAGGATTAACAGGAAAAAGCTAAAAATTTCAGAATTGCACCGTGCAATGTGGAGATATTAATGTTTGTGCATTTACAATATTCATTGATTTTTGCCATTGAAAAACATGTTTTTCATATACCAGAAATGTTTGAAGCTACTGACTGAATGAAAGGAGCTGGCATCTCACTCTCTTTGAATCTTCTTTATCATGCTAGGATTAACAGGAAAAAGCTAAAAATTTCAGAATTGCACCGTGCAATGTGGAGATATTACTGTTTGTGCATTTACAATATTCATTGATTTTTGCCATTGAAAAACGTTTTTCATATACCAGAAATGTTTGAAGCTACTGACTGAATGAAAGGAGCTGGCATCTCACTCTCTTTGAATCTTCTTTATCATGCTAGGATTAACAGGAAAAAGCTAAAAATTTCAGAATTGCACCGTGCAATGTGGAGATATTACTGTTTGTGCATTTACAATATTCATTGATTTTTGCCATTGAAAAACATGTTTTTCATATACCAGAAATGTTTGAAGCTACTGACTGAATGAAAGGAGCTGGCATCTCACTCTCTTTGAATCTTCTTTATCATGCTAGGATTAGCAGGAAAAAGCAAAAAATTTCAGAATTGCACCTTGCAATGTGGAGATATTACTGTTTGTGCATTTACAATATTCATTGATTTTTGCCATTGAAAAACATGTTTTTCATATACCAGAAATGTTTGAAGCTACTGACTGAATGAAAGGAGCTGGCATCTCACTCTCTTTGAATCTTCTTTATCATGCTAGGATTAACAGGAAAAAGCTAAAAATTTCAGAATTGCACCGTGCAATGTGGAGATATTACTGTTTGTGCATTTACAATATTCATTGATTTTTGCCATTGAAAAACATGTTTTTCATATACCAGAAATGTTTGAAGCTACTGACTGAATGAAAGGAGCTGGCATCTCACTCTCTTTGAATCTTCTTTATCATGCTAGGATTAGCAGGAAAAAGCAAAAAATTTCAGAATTGCACCTTGCAATGTGGAGATATTACTGTTTGTGCATTTACAATATTCATTGATTTTTGCCATTGAAAAACATGTTTTTCATATTCCAGAAATGTTTGAAGCTACTGACTGAATGAAAGGAGCTGGCATCTCACTCTCTTTGAATCTTCTTTATCATGCTAGGATTAACAGGAAAAATCAAAAAATTTCAGAATTGCACCTTGCAATGTGGAGATATTACTGTTTGTGCATTTACAATATTCATTGATTTTTGCCATTGAAAAACATGTTTTTCATATACCAGAAATGTTTGAAGCTACTGACTGAATGAAAGGAGCTGGCATCTCACTCTCTTTGAATCTTCTTTATCATGCTAGGATTAACAGGAAAAAGCTAAAAATTTCAGAATTGCACCGTGCAATGTGGAGATATTACTGTTTGTGCATTTACAATATTCATTGATTTTTGCCATTGAAAAACATGTTTTTCATATACCAGAAATGTTTGAAGCTACTGACTGAATGAAAGGAGCTGGCATCTCACTCTCTTTGAATCTTCTTTATCATGCTAGGATTAGCAGGAAAAAGCAAAAAATTTCAGAATTGCACCTTGCAATGTGGAGATATTACTGTTTGTGCATTTACAATATTCATTGATTTTTGCCATTGAAAAACATGTTTTTCATATACCAGAAATGTTTGAAGCTACTGACTGAATGAAAGGAGCTGGCATCTCACTCTCTTTGAATCTTCTTTATCATGCTAGGATTAACAGGAAAAAGCTAAAAATTTCAGAATTGCACCGTGCAATGTGGAGATATTGTTTGTGCATTTACAATATTCATTGATTTTTGCCATTGAAAAACATGTTTTTCATATACCAGAAATGTTTGAAGCTACTGACTGAATGAAAGGAGCTGGCATCTCACTCTCTTTGAATCTTCTTTATCATGCTAGGATTAGCAGGAAAAAGCAAAAAATTTCAGAATTGCACCTTGCAATGTGGAGATATTACTGTTTGTGCATTTACAATATTCATTGATTTTTGCCATTGAAAAACATGTTTTTCATATACCAGAAATGTTTGAAGCTACTGACTGAATGAAAGGAGCTGGCATGTCACTCTCTTTGAATCTTCTTTATCATGCTAGGATTAACAGGAAAAAGCTAAAAATTTCAGAATTGCACCGTGCAATGTGGAGATATTACTGTTTGTGCATTTACAATATTCATTGATTTTTGCCATTGAAAAACATGTTTTTCATATACCAGAAATGTTTGAAGCTACTGACTGAATGAAAGGAGCTGGCATCTCACTCTCTTTGAATCTTCTTTATCATGCTAGGATTAACAGGAAAAAGCTAAAAATTTCAGAATTGCACCGTGCAATGTGGAGATATTACTGTTTGTGCATTTACAATATTCATTGATTTTTGCCATTGAAAAACATGTTTTTCATATACCAGAAATGTTTGAAGCTACTGACTGAATGAAAGGAGCTGGCATCTCACTCTCTTTGAATCTTCTTTATCATGCTAGGATTAACAGGAAAAAGCTAAAAATTTCAGAATTGCACCGTGCAATGTGGAGATATTACTGTTTGTGCATTTACAATATTCATTGATTTTTGCCATTGAAAAACATGTTTTTCATATACCAGAAATGTTTGAAGCTACTGACTGAATGAAAGGAGCTGGCATCTCACTCTCTTTGAATCTTCTTTATCATGCTAGGATTAGCAGGAAAAAGCAAAAAATTTCAGAATTGCACCTTGCAATGTGGAGATATTACTGTTTGTGCATTTACAATATTCATTGATTTTTGCCATTGAAAAACATGTTTTTCATATACCAGAAATGTTTGAAGCTACTGACTGAATGAAAGGAGCTGGCATCTCACTCTCTTTGAATCTTCTTTATCATGCTAGGATTAACAGGAAAAAGCTAAAAATTTCAGAATTGCACCGTGCAATGTGGAGATATTACTGTTTGTGCATTTACAATATTCATTGATTTTTGCCATTGAAAAACATGTTTTTCATATACCAGAAATGTTTGAAGCTACTGACTGAATGAAAGGAGCTGGCATCTCACTCTCTTTGAATCTTCTTTATCATGCTAGGATTAGCAGGAAAAAGCAAAAAATTTCAGAATTGCACCTTGCAATGTGGAGATATTACTGTTTGTGCATTTACAATATTCATTGATTTTTGCCATTGAAAAACATGTTTTTCATATACCAGAAATGTTTGAAGCTACTGACTGAATGAAAGGAGCTGGCATCTCACTCTCTTTGAATCTTTTTTATCATGCTAGGATTAACAGGAAAAAGCTAAAAATTTCAGAATTGCACCGTGCAATGTGGAGATATTAATGTTTGTGCATTTACAATATTCATTGATTTTTGCCATTGAAAAACATGTTTTTCATATACCAGAAATGTTTGAAGCTACTGACTGAATGAAAGGAGCTGGCATCTCACTCTCTTTGAATCTTCTTTATCATGCTAGGATTAACAGGAAAAAGCTAAAAATTTCAGAATTGCACCGTGCAATGTGGAGATATTACTGTTTGTGCATTTACAATATTCATTGATTTTTGCCATTGAAAAACATGTTTTTCATATACCAGAAATGTTTGAAGCTACTGACTGAATGAAAGGAGCTGGCATCTCACTCTCTTTGAATCTTCTTTATCATGCTAGGATTAACAGGAAAAAGCTAAAAATTTCAGAATTGCACCGTGCAATGTGGAGATATTACTGTTTGTGCATTTACAATATTCATTGATTTTTGCCATTGAAAAACATGTTTTTCATATACCAGAAATGTTTGAAGCTACTGACTGAATGAAAGGAGCTGGCATCTCACTCTCTTTGAATCTTCTTTATCATGCTAGGATTAGCAGGAAAAAGCAAAAAATTTCAGAATTGCACCTTGCAATGTGGAGATATTACTGTTTGTGCATTTACAATATTCATTGATTTTTGCCATTGAAAAACATGTTTTTCATATACCAGAAATGTTTGAAGCTACTGACTGAATGAAAGGAGCTGGCATCTCACTCTCTTTGAATCTTCTTTATCATGCTAGGATTAACAGGAAAAAGCTAAAAATTTCAGAATTGCACCGTGCAATGTGGAGATATTACTGTTTGTGCATTTACAATATTCATTGATTTTTGCCATTGAAAAACATGTTTTTCATATACCAGAAATGTTTGAAGCTACTGACTGAATGAAAG
The DNA here is from genome assembly GCF_046119375.1 of Phyllobates terribilis. Classification (NCBI taxonomy): domain Eukaryota; kingdom Metazoa; phylum Chordata; class Amphibia; order Anura; family Dendrobatidae; genus Phyllobates; species Phyllobates terribilis. The sequence continues at coordinate 65,390 of NW_027365785.1, read as the reverse complement.
GAGCTGGCATCTCACTCTCTTTGAATCTTCTTTATCATGCTAGGATTAGCAGGAAAAAGCAAAAAATTTCAGAATTGCACCTTGCAATGTGGAGATATTACTGTTTGTGCATTTACAATATTCATTGATTTTTGCCATTGAAAAACATGTTTTTCATATACCAGAAATGTTTGAAGCTACTGACTGAATGAAAGGAGCTGGCATCTCACTCTCTTTGAATCTTCTTTATCATGCTAGGATTAACAGGAAAAAGCAAAAAATTTCAGAATTGCACCTTGCAATGTGGAGATATTACTGTTTGTGCATTTACAATATTCATTGATTTTTGCCATTGAAAAACGTTTTTCATATACCAGAAAAGTTTGAAGCTACTGACTGAATGAAAGGAGCTGGCATCTCACTCTCTTTGAATCTTCTTTATCATGCTAGGATTAACAGGAAAAAGCTAAAAATTTCAGAATTGCACCGTGCAATGTGGAGATATTACTGTTTGTGCATTTACAATATTCATTGATTTTTGCCATTGAAAAACATGTTTTTCATATACCAGAAATGTTTGAAGCTACTGACTGAATGAAAGGAGCTGGCATCTCACTCTCTTTGAATCTTCTTTATCATGCTAGGATTAGCAGGAAAAAGCAAAAAATTTCAGAATTGCACCTTGCAATGTGGAGATATTACTGTTTGTGCATTTACAATATTCATTGATTTTTGCCATTGAAAAACATGTTTTTCATATACCAGAAATGTTTGAAGCTACTGACTGAATGAAAGGAGCTGGCATCTCACTCTCTTTGAATCTTCTTTATCATGCTAGGATTAGCAGGATAAAGCAAAAAATTTCAGAATTGCACCTTGCAATGTGGAGATATTACTGTTTGTGCATTTACAATATTCATTGATTTTTGCCATTGAAAAACATGTTTTTCATATACCAGAAATGTTTGAAGCTACTGACTGAATGAAAGGAGCTGGCATCTCACTCTCTTTGAATCTTCTTTATCATGCTAGGATTAACAGGAAAAAGCAAAAAATTTCAGAATTGCACCTTGCAATGTGGAGATATTACTGTTTGTGCATTTACAATATTCATTGATTTTTGCCATTGAAAAACGTCCAGAAATGTTTGAAGCTACTGACTGAATGAAAGGAGCTGGCATCTCACTCTCTTTGAATCTTCTTTATCATGCTAGGATTAGCAGGAAAAAGCAAAAAATTTCAGAATTGCACCTTGCAATGTGGAGATATTACTGTTTGTTCATTTACAATATTCATTGATTTTTGCCATTGAAAAACGTCCAGAAATGTTTGAAGCTACTGACTGAATGAAAGGAGCTGGCATCTCACTCTCTTTGAATCTTCTTTATCATGCTAGGATTAGCAGGAAAAAGCAAAAAATTTCAGAATTGCACCTTGCAATGTGGAGATATTACTGTTTGTGCATTTACAATATTCATTGATTTTTGCCATTGAAAAACATGTTTTTCATATACCAGAAATGTTTGAAGCTACTGACTGAATGAAAGGAGCTGGCATCTCACTCTCTTTGAATCTTCTTTATCATGCTAGGATTAACAGGAAAAAGCTAAAAATTTCAGAATTGCACCGTGCAATGTGGAGATATTAATGTTTGTGCATTTACAATATTCATTGATTTTTGCCATTGAAAAACATGTTTTTCATATACCAGAAATGTTTGAAGCTACTGACTGAATGAAAGGAGCTGGCATCTCACTCTCTTTGAATCTTCTTTATCATGCTAGGATTAACAGGAAAAAGCTAAAAATTTCAGAATTGCACCGTGCAATGTGGAGATATTACTGTTTGTGCATTTACAATATTCATTGATTTTTGCCATTGAAAAACATGTTTTTCATATACCAGAAATGTTTGAAGCTACTGACTGAATGAAAGGAGCTGGCATCTCACTCTCTTTGAATCTTCTTTATCATGCTAGGATTAACAGGAAAAAGCTAAAAATTTCAGAATTGCACCGTGCAATGTGGAGATATTACTGTTTGTGCATTTACAATATTCATTGATTTTTGCCATTGAAAAACATGTTTTTCATATACCAGAAATGTTTGAAGCTACTGACTGAATGAAAGGAGCTGGCATCTCACTCTCTTTGAATCTTCTTTATCATGCTAGGATTAACAGGAAAAAGCTAAAAATTTCAGAATTGCACCGTGCAATGTGGAGATATTACTGTTTGTGCATTTACAATATTCATTGATTTTTGCCATTGAAAAACATGTTTTTCATATACCAGAAATGTTTGAAGCTACTGACTGAATGAAAGGAGCTGGCATCTCACTCTCTTTGAATCTTCTTTATCATGCTAGGATTAACAGGAAAAAGCTAAAAATTTCAGAATTGCACCGTGCAATGTGGAGATATTACTGTTTGTGCATTTACAATATTCATTGATTTTTGCCATTGAAAAACATGTTTTTCATATACCAGAAATGTTTGAAGCTACTGACTGAATGAAAGGAGCTGGCATCTCACTCTCTTTGAATCTTCTTTATCATGCTAGGATTAGCAGGAAAAAGCAAAAAATTTCAGAATTGCACCTTGCAATGTGGAGATATTACTGTTTGTGCATTTACAATATTCATTGATTTTTGCCATTGAAAAACATGTTTTTCATATACCAGAAATGTTTGAAGCTACTGACTGAATGAAAGGAGCTGGCATCTCACTCTCTTTGAATCTTCTTTATCATGCTAGGATTAACAGGAAAAAGCTAAAAATTTCAGAATTGCACCGTGCAATGTGGAGATATTGTTTGTGCATTTACAATATTCATTGATTTTTGCCATTGAAAAACATGTTTTTCATATACCAGAAATGTTTGAAGCTACTGACTGAATGAAAGGAGCTGGCATCTCACTCTCTTTGAATCTTCTTTATCATGCTAGGATTAGCAGGAAAAAGCAAAAAATTTCAGAATTGCACCTTGCAATGTGGAGATATTACTGTTTGTGCATTTACAATATTCATTGATTTTTGCCATTGAAAAACATGTTTTTCATATACCAGAAATGTTTGAAGCTACTGACTGAATGAAAGGAGCTGGCATGTCACTCTCTTTGAATCTTCTTTATCATGCTAGGATTAACAGGAAAAAGCTAAAAATTTCAGAATTGCACCGTGCAATGTGGAGATATTACTGTTTGTGCATTTACAATATTCATTGATTTTTGCCATTGAAAAACATGTTTTTCATATACCAGAAATGTTTGAAGCTACTGACTGAATGAAAGGAGCTGGCATCTCACTCTCTTTGAATCTTCTTTATCATGCTAGGATTAACAGGAAAAAGCTAAAAATTTCAGAATTGCACCGTGCAATGTGGAGATATTACTGTTTGTGCATTTACAATATTCATTGATTTTTGCCATTGAAAAACATGTTTTTCATATACCAGAAATGTTTGAAGCTACTGACTGAATGAAAGGAGCTGGCATCTCACTCTCTTTGAATCTTCTTTATCATGCTAGGATTAACAGGAAAAAGCTAAAAATTTCAGAATTGCACCGTGCAATGTGGAGATATTACTGTTTGTGCATTTACAATATTCATTGATTTTTGCCATTGAAAAACATGTTTTTCATATACCAGAAATGTTTGAAGCTACTGACTGAATGAAAGGAGCTGGCATCTCACTCTCTTTGAATCTTCTTTATCATGCTAGGATTAGCAGGAAAAAGCAAAAAATTTCAGAATTGCACCTTGCAATGTGGAGATATTACTGTTTGTGCATTTACAATATTCATTGATTTTTGCCATTGAAAAACATGTTTTTCATATACCAGAAATGTTTGAAGCTACTGACTGAATGAAAGGAGCTGGCATCTCACTCTCTTTGAATCTTCTTTATCATGCTAGGATTAACAGGAAAAAGCTAAAAATTTCAGAATTGCACCGTGCAATGTGGAGATATTACTGTTTGTGCATTTACAATATTCATTGATTTTTGCCATTGAAAAACATGTTTTTCATATACCAGAAATGTTTGAAGCTACTGACTGAATGAAAGGAGCTGGCATCTCACTCTCTTTGAATCTTCTTTATCATGCTAGGATTAGCAGGAAAAAGCAAAAAATTTCAGAATTGCACCTTGCAATGTGGAGATATTACTGTTTGTGCATTTACAATATTCATTGATTTTTGCCATTGAAAAACATGTTTTTCATATACCAGAAATGTTTGAAGCTACTGACTGAATGAAAGGAGCTGGCATCTCACTCTCTTTGAATCTTTTTTATCATGCTAGGATTAACAGGAAAAAGCTAAAAATTTCAGAATTGCACCGTGCAATGTGGAGATATTAATGTTTGTGCATTTACAATATTCATTGATTTTTGCCATTGAAAAACATGTTTTTCATATACCAGAAATGTTTGAAGCTACTGACTGAATGAAAGGAGCTGGCATCTCACTCTCTTTGAATCTTCTTTATCATGCTAGGATTAACAGGAAAAAGCTAAAAATTTCAGAATTGCACCGTGCAATGTGGAGATATTACTGTTTGTGCATTTACAATATTCATTGATTTTTGCCATTGAAAAACATGTTTTTCATATACCAGAAATGTTTGAAGCTACTGACTGAATGAAAGGAGCTGGCATCTCACTCTCTTTGAATCTTCTTTATCATGCTAGGATTAACAGGAAAAAGCTAAAAATTTCAGAATTGCACCGTGCAATGTGGAGATATTACTGTTTGTGCATTTACAATATTCATTGATTTTTGCCATTGAAAAACATGTTTTTCATATACCAGAAATGTTTGAAGCTACTGACTGAATGAAAGGAGCTGGCATCTCACTCTCTTTGAATCTTCTTTATCATGCTAGGATTAGCAGGAAAAAGCAAAAAATTTCAGAATTGCACCTTGCAATGTGGAGATATTACTGTTTGTGCATTTACAATATTCATTGATTTTTGCCATTGAAAAACATGTTTTTCATATACCAGAAATGTTTGAAGCTACTGACTGAATGAAAGGAGCTGGCATCTCACTCTCTTTGAATCTTCTTTATCATGCTAGGATTAACAGGAAAAAGCTAAAAATTTCAGAATTGCACCGTGCAATGTGGAGATATTACTGTTTGTGCATTTACAATATTCATTGATTTTTGCCATTGAAAAACATGTTTTTCATATACCAGAAATGTTTGAAGCTACTGACTGAATGAAAGGAGCTGGCATCTCACTCTCTTTGAATCTTCTTTATCATGCTAGGATTAGCAGGAAAAAGCAAAAAATTTCAGAATTGCACCTTGCAATGTGGAGATATTACTGTTTGTGCATTTACAATATTCATTGATTTTTGCCATTGAAAAACATGTTTTTCATATACCAGAAATGTTTGAAGCTACTGACTGAATGAAAGGAGCTGGCATCTCACTCTCTTTGAATCTTCTTTATCATGCTAGGATTAACAGGAAAAAGCAAAAAATTTCAGAATTGCACCTTGCAATGTGGAGATATTACTGTTTGTGCATTTACAATATTCATTGATTTTTGCCATTGAAAAACGTTTTTCATATACCAGAAAAGTTTGAAGCTACTGACTGAATGAAAGGAGCTGGCATCTCACTCTCTTTGAATCTTCTTTATCATGCTAGGATTAACAGGAAAAAGCTAAAAATTTCAGAATTGCACCGTGCAATGTGGAGATATTACTGTTTGTGCATTTACAATATTCATTGATTTTTGCCATTGAAAAACATGTTTTTCATATACCAGAAATGTTTGAAGCTACTGACTGAATGAAAGGAGCTGGCATCTCACTCTCTTTGAATCTTCTTTATCATGCTAGGATTAGCAGGAAAAAGCAAAAAATTTCAGAATTGCACCTTGCAATGTGGAGATATTACTGTTTGTGCATTTACAATATTCATTGATTTTTGCCATTGAAAAACATGTTTTTCATATACCAGAAATGTTTGAAGCTACTGACTGAATGAAAGGAGCTGGCATCTCACTCTCTTTGAATCTTCTTTATCATGCTAGGATTAGCAGGATAAAGCAAAAAATTTCAGAATTGCACCTTGCAATGTGGAGATATTACTGTTTGTGCATTTACAATATTCATTGATTTTTGCCATTGAAAAACATGTTTTTCATATACCAGAAATGTTTGAAGCTACTGACTGAATGAAAGGAGCTGGCATCTCACTCTCTTTGAATCTTCTTTATCATGCTAGGATTAACAGGAAAAAGCAAAAAATTTCAGAATTGCACCTTGCAATGTGGAGATATTACTGTTTGTGCATTTACAATATTCATTGATTTTTGCCATTGAAAAACGTCCAGAAATGTTTGAAGCTACTGACTGAATGAAAGGAGCTGGCATCTCACTCTCTTTGAATCTTCTTTATCATGCTAGGATTAGCAGGAAAAAGCAAAAAATTTCAGAATTGCACCTTGCAATGTGGAGATATTACTGTTTGTTCATTTACAATATTCATTGATTTTTGCCATTGAAAAACGTCCAGAAATGTTTGAAGCTACTGACTGAATGAAAGGAGCTGGCATCTCACTCTCTTTGAATCTTCTTTATCATGCTAGGATTAGCAGGAAAAAGCAAAAAATTTCAGAATTGCACCTTGCAATGTGGAGATATTACTGTTTGTGCATTTACAATATTCATTGATTTTTGCCATTGAAAAACATGTTTTTCATATACCAGAAATGTTTGAAGCTACTGACTGAATGAAAGGAGCTGGCATCTCACTCTCTTTGAATCTTCTTTATCATGCTAGGATTAACAGGAAAAAGCTAAAAATTTCAGAATTGCACCGTGCAATGTGGAGATATTAATGTTTGTGCATTTACAATATTCATTGATTTTTGCCATTGAAAAACATGTTTTTCATATACCAGAAATGTTTGAAGCTACTGACTGAATGAAAGGAGCTGGCATCTCACTCTCTTTGAATCTTCTTTATCATGCTAGGATTAACAGGAAAAAGCTAAAAATTTCAGAATTGCACCGTGCAATGTGGAGATATTACTGTTTGTGCATTTACAATATTCATTGATTTTTGCCATTGAAAAACATGTTTTTCATATACCAGAAATGTTTGAAGCTACTGACTGAATGAAAGGAGCTGGCATCTCACTCTCTTTGAATCTTCTTTATCATGCTAGGATTAACAGGAAAAAGCTAAAAATTTCAGAATTGCACCGTGCAATGTGGAGATATTACTGTTTGTGCATTTACAATATTCATTGATTTTTGCCATTGAAAAACATGTTTTTCATATACCAGAAATGTTTGAAGCTACTGACTGAATGAAAGGAGCTGGCATCTCACTCTCTTTGAATCTTCTTTATCATGCTAGGATTAACAGGAAAAAGCTAAAAATTTCAGAATTGCACCGTGCAATGTGGAGATATTACTGTTTGTGCATTTACAATATTCATTGATTTTTGCCATTGAAAAACATGTTTTTCATATACCAGAAATGTTTGAAGCTACTGACTGAATGAAAGGAGCTGGCATCTCACTCTCTTTGAATCTTCTTTATCATGCTAGGATTAGCAGGAAAAAGCAAAAAATTTCAGAATTGCACCTTGCAATGTGGAGATATTACTGTTTGTGCATTTACAATATTCATTGATTTTTGCCATTGAAAAACATGTTTTTCATATACCAGAAATGTTTGAAGCTACTGACTGAATGAAAGGAGCTGGCATCTCACTCTCTTTGAATCTTCTTTATCATGCTAGGATTAACAGGAAAAAGCTAAAAATTTCAGAATTGCACCGTGCAATGTGGAGATATTACTGTTTGTGCATTTACAATATTCATTGATTTTTGCCATTGAAAAACATGTTTTTCATATACCAGAAATGTTTGAAGCTACTGACTGAATGAAAGGAGCTGGCATCTCACTCTCTTTGAATCTTCTTTATCATGCTAGGATTAGCAGGAAAAAGCAAAAAATTTCAGAATTGCACCTTGCAATGTGGAGATATTACTGTTTGTGCATTTACAATATTCATTGATTTTTGCCATTGAAAAACATGTTTTTCATATACCAGAAATGTTTGAAGCTACTGACTGAATGAAAGGAGCTGGCATCTCACTCTCTTTGAATCTTTTTTATCATGCTAGGATTAACAGGAAAAAGCTAAAAATTTCAGAATTGCACCGTGCAATGTGGAGATATTAATGTTTGTGCATTTACAATATTCATTGATTTTTGCCATTGAAAAACATGTTTTTCATATACCAGAAATGTTTGAAGCTACTGACTGAATGAAAGGAGCTGGCATCTCACTCTCTTTGAATCTTCTTTATCATGCTAGGATTAACAGGAAAAAGCTAAAAATTTCAGAATTGCACCGTGCAATGTGGAGATATTACTGTTTGTGCATTTACAATATTCATTGATTTTTGCCATTGAAAAACGTTTTTCATATACCAGAAATGTTTGAAGCTACTGACTGAATGAAAGGAGCTGGCATCTCACTCTCTTTGAATCTTCTTTATCATGCTAGGATTAACAGGAAAAAGCTAAAAATTTCAGAATTGCACCGTGCAATGTGGAGATATTACTGTTTGTGCATTTACAATATTCATTGATTTTTGCCATTGAAAAACATGTTTTTCATATACCAGAAATGTTTGAAGCTACTGACTGAATGAAAGGAGCTGGCATCTCACTCTCTTTGAATCTTCTTTATCATGCTAGGATTAGCAGGAAAAAGCAAAAAATTTCAGAATTGCACCTTGCAATGTGGAGATATTACTGTTTGTGCATTTACAATATTCATTGATTTTTGCCATTGAAAAACATGTTTTTCATATACCAGAAATGTTTGAAGCTACTGACTGAATGAAAGGAGCTGGCATCTCACTCTCTTTGAATCTTCTTTATCATGCTAGGATTAGCAGGAAAAAGCAAAAAATTTCAGAATTGCACCTTGCAATGTGGAGATATTACTGTTTGTGCATTTACAATATTCATTGATTTTTGCCATTGAAAAACATGTTTTTCATATTCCAGAAATGTTTGAAGCTACTGACTGAATGAAAGGAGCTGGCATCTCACTCTCTTTGAATCTTCTTTATCATGCTAGGATTAACAGGAAAAATCAAAAAATTTCAGAATTGCACCTTGCAATGTGGAGATATTACTGTTTGTGCATTTACAATATTCATTGATTTTTGCCATTGAAAAACATGTTTTTCATATACCAGAAATGTTTGAAGCTACTGACTGAATGAAAGGAGCTGGCATCTCACTCTCTTTGAATCTTCTTTATCATGCTAGGATTAACAGGAAAAAGCTAAAAATTTCAGAATTGCACCGTGCAATGTGGAGATATTACTGTTTGTGCATTTACAATATTCATTGATTTTTGCCATTGAAAAACATGTTTTTCATATACCAGAAATGTTTGAAGCTACTGACTGAATGAAAGGAGCTGGCATCTCACTCTCTTTGAATCTTCTTTATCATGCTAGGATTAGCAGGAAAAAGCAAAAAATTTCAGAATTGCACCTTGCAATGTGGAGATATTACTGTTTGTGCATTTACAATATTCATTGATTTTTGCCATTGAAAAACATGTTTTTCATATACCAGAAATGTTTGAAGCTACTGACTGAATGAAAGGAGCTGGCATCTCACTCTCTTTGAATCTTCTTTATCATGCTAGGATTAACAGGAAAAAGCTAAAAATTTCAGAATTGCACCGTGCAATGTGGAGATATTGTTTGTGCATTTACAATATTCATTGATTTTTGCCATTGAAAAACATGTTTTTCATATACCAGAAATGTTTGAAGCTACTGACTGAATGAAAGGAGCTGGCATCTCACTCTCTTTGAATCTTCTTTATCATGCTAGGATTAGCAGGAAAAAGCAAAAAATTTCAGAATTGCACCTTGCAATGTGGAGATATTACTGTTTGTGCATTTACAATATTCATTGATTTTTGCCATTGAAAAACATGTTTTTCATATACCAGAAATGTTTGAAGCTACTGACTGAATGAAAGGAGCTGGCATGTCACTCTCTTTGAATCTTCTTTATCATGCTAGGATTAACAGGAAAAAGCTAAAAATTTCAGAATTGCACCGTGCAATGTGGAGATATTACTGTTTGTGCATTTACAATATTCATTGATTTTTGCCATTGAAAAACATGTTTTTCATATACCAGAAATGTTTGAAGCTACTGACTGAATGAAAGGAGCTGGCATCTCACTCTCTTTGAATCTTCTTTATCATGCTAGGATTAACAGGAAAAAGCTAAAAATTTCAGAATTGCACCGTGCAATGTGGAGATATTACTGTTTGTGCATTTACAATATTCATTGATTTTTGCCATTGAAAAACATGTTTTTCATATACCAGAAATGTTTGAAGCTACTGACTGAATGAAAGGAGCTGGCATCTCACTCTCTTTGAATCTTCTTTATCATGCTAGGATTAACAGGAAAAAGCTAAAAATTTCAGAATTGCACCGTGCAATGTGGAGATATTACTGTTTGTGCATTTACAATATTCATTGATTTTTGCCATTGAAAAACATGTTTTTCATATACCAGAAATGTTTGAAGCTACTGACTGAATGAAAGGAGCTGGCATCTCACTCTCTTTGAATCTTCTTTATCATGCTAGGATTAGCAGGAAAAAGCAAAAAATTTCAGAATTGCACCTTGCAATGTGGAGATATTACTGTTTGTGCATTTACAATATTCATTGATTTTTGCCATTGAAAAACATGTTTTTCATATACCAGAAATGTTTGAAGCTACTGACTGAATGAAAGGAGCTGGCATCTCACTCTCTTTGAATCTTCTTTATCATGCTAGGATTAACAGGAAAAAGCTAAAAATTTCAGAATTGCACCGTGCAATGTGGAGATATTACTGTTTGTGCATTTACAATATTCATTGATTTTTGCCATTGAAAAACATGTTTTTCATATACCAGAAATGTTTGAAGCTACTGACTGAATGAAAGGAGCTGGCATCTCACTCTCTTTGAATCTTCTTTATCATGCTAGGATTAGCAGGAAAAAGCAAAAAATTTCAGAATTGCACCTTGCAATGTGGAGATATTACTGTTTGTGCATTTACAATATTCATTGATTTTTGCCATTGAAAAACATGTTTTTCATATACCAGAAATGTTTGAAGCTACTGACTGAATGAAAGGAGCTGGCATCTCACTCTCTTTGAATCTTTTTTATCATGCTAGGATTAACAGGAAAAAGCTAAAAATTTCAGAATTGCACCGTGCAATGTGGAGATATTAATGTTTGTGCATTTACAATATTCATTGATTTTTGCCATTGAAAAACATGTTTTTCATATACCAGAAATGTTTGAAGCTACTGACTGAATGAAAGGAGCTGGCATCTCACTCTCTTTGAATCTTCTTTATCATGCTAGGATTAACAGGAAAAAGCTAAAAATTTCAGAATTGCACCGTGCAATGTGGAGATATTACTGTTTGTGCATTTACAATATTCATTGATTTTTGCCATTGAAAAACATGTTTTTCATATACCAGAAATGTTTGAAGCTACTGACTGAATGAAAGGAGCTGGCATCTCACTCTCTTTGAATCTTCTTTATCATGCTAGGATTAACAGGAAAAAGCTAAAAATTTCAGAATTGCACCGTGCAATGTGGAGATATTACTGTTTGTGCATTTACAATATTCATTGATTTTTGCCATTGAAAAACATGTTTTTCATATACCAGAAATGTTTGAAGCTACTGACTGAATGAAAGGAGCTGGCATCTCACTCTCTTTGAATCTTCTTTATCATGCTAGGATTAGCAGGAAAAAGCAAAAAATTTCAGAATTGCACCTTGCAATGTGGAGATATTACTGTTTGTGCATTTACAATATTCATTGATTTTTGCCATTGAAAAACATGTTTTTCATATACCAGAAATGTTTGAAGCTACTGACTGAATGAAAGGAGCTGGCATCTCACTCTCTTTGAATCTTCTTTATCATGCTAGGATTAACAGGAAAAAGCTAAAAATTTCAGAATTGCACCGTGCAATGTGGAGATATTACTGTTTGTGCATTTACAATATTCATTGATTTTTGCCATTGAAAAACATGTTTTTCATATACCAGAAATGTTTGAAGCTACTGACTGAATGAAAGGAGCTGGCATCTCACTCTCTTTGAATCTTCTTTATCATGCTAGGATTAGCAGGAAAAAGCAAAAAATTTCAGAATTGCACCTTGCAATGTGGAGATATTACTGTTTGTGCATTTACAATATTCATTGATTTTTGCCATTGAAAAACATGTTTTTCATATACCAGAAATGTTTGAAGCTACTGACTGAATGAAAGGAGCTGGCATCTCACTCTCTTTGAATCTTCTTTATCATGCTAGGATTAACAGGAAAAAGCAAAACATTTCAGAATTGCACCTTGCAATGTGGAGATATTACTGTTTGTGCATTTACAATATTCATTGATTTTTGCCATTGAAAAACGTTTTTCATATACCAGAAAAGTTTGAAGCTACTGACTGAATGAAAGGAGCTGGCATCTCACTCTCTTTGAATCTTCTTTATCATGCTAGGATTAACAGGAAAAAGCTAAAAATTTCAGAATTGCACCGTGCAATGTGGAGATATTACTGTTTGTGCATTTACAATATTCATTGATTTTTGCCATTGAAAAACATGTTTTTCATATACCAGAAATGTTTGAAGCTACTGACTGAATGAAAGGAGCTGGCATCTCACTCTCTTTGAATCTTCTTTATCATGCTAGGATTAGCAGGAAAAAGCAAAAAATTTCAGAATTGCACCTTGCAATGTGGAGATATTACTGTTTGTGCATTTACAATATTCATTGATTTTTGCCATTGAAAAACATGTTTTTCATATACCAGAAATGTTTGAAGCTACTGACTGAATGAAAGGAGCTGGCATCTCACTCTCTTTGAATCTTCTTTATCATGCTAGGATTAGCAGGATAAAGCAAAAAATTTCAGAATTGCACCTTGCAATGTGGAGATATTACTGTTTGTGCATTTACAATATTCATTGATTTTTGCCATTGAAAAACATGTTTTTCATATACCAGAAATGTTTGAAGCTACTGACTGAATGAAAGGAGCTGGCATCTCACTCTCTTTGAATCTTCTTTATCATGCTAGGATTAACAGGAAAAAGCAAAAAATTTCAGAATTGCACCTTGCAATGTGGAGATATTACTGTTTGTGCATTTACAATATTCATTGATTTTTGCCATTGAAAAACGTCCAGAAATGTTTGAAGCTACTGACTGAATGAAAGGAGCTGGCATCTCACTCTCTTTGAATCTTCTTTATCATGCTAGGATTAGCAGGAAAAAGCAAAAAATTTCAGAATTGCACCTTGCAATGTGGAGATATTACTGTTTGTTCATTTACAATATTCATTGATTTTTGCCATTGAAAAACGTCCAGAAATGTTTGAAGCTACTGACTGAATGAAAGGAGCTGGCATCTCACTCTCTTTGAATCTTCTTTATCATGCTAGGATTAGCAGGAAAAAGCAAAAAATTTCAGAATTGCACCTTGCAATGTGGAGATATTACTGTTTGTGCATTTACAATATTCATTGATTTTTGCCATTGAAAAACATGTTTTTCATATACCAGAAATGTTTGAAGCTACTGACTGAATGAAAGGAGCTGGCATCTCACTCTCTTTGAATCTTCTTTATCATGCTAGGATTAACAGGAAAAAGCTAAAAATTTCAGAATTGCACCGTGCAATGTGGAGATATTAATGTTTGTGCATTTACAATATTCATTGATTTTTGCCATTGAAAAACATGTTTTTCATATACCAGAAATGTTTGAAGCTACTGACTGAATGAAAGGAGCTGGCATCTCACTCTCTTTGAATCTTCTTTATCATGCTAGGATTAACAGGAAAAAGCTAAAAATTTCAGAATTGCACCGTGCAATGTGGAGATATTACTGTTTGTGCATTTACAATATTCATTGATTTTTGCCATTGAAAAACATGTTTTTCATATACCAGAAATGTTTGAAGCTACTGACTGAATGAAAGGAGCTGGCATCTCACTCTCTTTGAATCTTCTTTATCATGCTAGGATTAACAGGAAAAAGCTAAAAATTTCAGAATTGCACCGTGCAATGTGGAGATATTACTGTTTGTGCATTTACAATATTCATTGATTTTTGCCATTGAAAAACATGTTTTTCATATACCAGAAATGTTTGAAGCTACTGACTGAATGAAAGGAGCTGGCATCTCACTCTCTTTGAATCTTCTTTATCATGCTAGGATTAGCAGGAAAAAGCAAAAAATTTCAGAATTGCACCTTGCAATGTGGAGATATTACTGTTTGTGCATTTACAATATTCATTGATTTTTGCCATTGAAAAACATGTTTTTCATATACCAGAAATGTTTGAAGCTACTGACTGAATGAAAGGAGCTGGCATCTCACTCTCTTTGAATCTTCTTTATCATGCTAGGATTAGCAGGAAAAAGCAAAAAATTTCAGAATTGCACCTTGCAATGTGGAGATATTACTGTTTGTGCATTTACAATATTCATTGATTTTTGCCATTGAAAAACATGTTTTTCATATACCAGAAATGTTTGAAGCTACTGACTGAATGAAAGGAGCTGGCATCTCACTCTCTTTGAATCTTCTTTATCATGCTAGGATTAACAGGAAAAAGCTAAAAATTTCAGAATTGCACCGTGCAATGTGGAGATATTACTGTTTGTGCATTTACAATATTCATTGATTTTTGCCATTGAAAAACATGTTTTTCATATACCAGAAATGTTTGAAGCTACTGACTGAATGAAAGGAGCTGGCATCTCACTCTCTTTGAATCTTCTTTATCATGCTAGGATTAGCAGGAAAAAGCAAAAAATTTCAGAATTGCACCTTGCAATGTGGAGATATTACTGTTTGTGCATTTACAATATTCATTGATTTTTGCCATTGAAAAACATGTTTTTCATATACCAGAAATGTTTGAAGCTACTGACTGAATGAAAGGAGCTGGCATCTCACTCTCTTTGAATCTTCTTTATCATGCTAGGATTAACAGGAAAAAGCAAAAAATTTCAGAATTGCACCTTGCAATGTGGAGATATTACTGTTTGTGCATTTACAATATTCATTGATTTTTGCCATTGAAAAACGTTTTTCATATACCAGAAATGTTTGAAGCTACTGACTGAATGAAAGGAGCTGGCATCTCACTCTCTTTGAATCTTCTTTATCATGCTAGGATTAACAGGAAAAAGCTAAAAATTTCAGAATTGCACCGTGCAATGTGGAGATATTACTGTTTGTGCATTTACAATATTCATTGATTTTTGCCATTGAAAAACATGTTTTTCATATACCAGAAATGTTTGAAGCTACTGACTGAATGAAAGGAGCTGGCATCTCACTCTCTTTGAATCTTCTTTATCATGCTAGGATTAGCAGGAAAAAGCAAAAAATTTCAGAATTGCACCTTGCAATGTGGAGATATTACTGTTTGTGCATTTACAATATTCATTGATTTTTGCCATTGAAAAACATGTTTTTCATATACCAGAAATGTTTGAAGCTACTGACTGAATGAAAGGAGCTGGCATCTCACTCTCTTTGAATCTTCTTTATCATGCTAGGATTAGCAGGATAAAGCAAAAAATTTCAGAATTGCACCTTGCAATGTGGAGATATTACTGTTTGTGCATTTACAATATTCATTGATTTTTGCCATTGAAAAACATGTTTTTCATATACCAGAAATGTTTGAAGCTACTGACTGAATGAAAGGAGCTGGCATCTCACTCTCTTTGAATCTTCTTTATCATGCTAGGATTAACAGGAAAAAGCAAAAAATTTCAGAATTGCACCTTGCAATGTGGAGATATTACTGTTTGTGCATTTACAATATTCATTGATTTTTGCCATTGAAAAACGTCCAGAAATGTTTGAAGCTACTGACTGAATGAAAGGAGCTGGCATCTCACTCTCTTTGAATCTTCTTTATCATGCTAGGATTAGCAGGAAAAAGCAAAAAATTTCAGAATTGCACCTTGCAATGTGGAGATATTACTGTTTGTGCATTTACAATATTCATTGATTTTTGCCATTGAAAAACGTCCAGAAATGTTTGAAGCTACTGACTGAATGAAAGGAGCTGGCATCTCACTCTCTTTGAATCTTCTTTATCATGCTAGGATTAGCAGGAAAAAGCAAAAAATTTCAGAATTGCACCTTGCAATGTGGAGATATTACTGTTTGTGCATTTACAATATTCATTGATTTTTGCCATTGAAAAACATGTTTTTCATATACCAGAAATGTTTGAAGCTACTGACTGAATGAAAGGAGCTGGCATCTCACTCTCTTTGAATCTTCTTTATCATGCTAGGATTAACAGGAAAAAGCAAAAAATTTCAGAATTGCACCTTGCAATGTGGAGATATTACTGTTTGTGCATTTACAATATTCATTGATTTTTGCCATTGAAAAACATGTTTTTCATATACCAGAAATGTTTGAAGCTACTGACTGAATGAAAGGAGCTGGCATCTCACTCTCTTTGAATCTTCTTTATCATGCTAGGATTAGCAGGAAAAAGCAAAAAATTTCAGAATTGCACCTTGCAATGTGGAGATATTACTGTTTGTTCATTTACAATATTCATTGATTTTTGCCATTGAAAAACGTCCAGAAATGTTTGAAGCTACTGACTGAATGAAAGGAGCTGGCATCTCACTCTCTTTGAATCTTCTTTATCATGCTAGGATTAACAGGAAAAAGCTAAAAATTTCAGAATTGCACCGTGCAATGTGGAGATATTACTGTTTGTGCATTTACAATATTCATTGATTTTTGCCATTGAAAAACATGTTTTTCATATACCAGAAATGTTTGAAGCTACTGACTGAATGAAAGGAGCTGGCATCTCACTCTCTTTGAATCTTCTTTATCATGCTAGGATTAGCAGGAAAAAGCAAA
The DNA here is from genome assembly GCF_046119375.1 of Phyllobates terribilis. Classification (NCBI taxonomy): domain Eukaryota; kingdom Metazoa; phylum Chordata; class Amphibia; order Anura; family Dendrobatidae; genus Phyllobates; species Phyllobates terribilis. The sequence goes on along the minus strand of NW_027365785.1, from coordinate 48,379 downwards.
AAATTTCAGAATTGCACCTTGCAATGTGGAGATATTACTGTTTGTGCATTTACAATATTCATTGATTTTTGCCATTGAAAAACATGTTTTTCATATACCAGAAATGTTTGAAGCTACTGACTGAATGAAAGGAGCTGGCATCTCACTCTCTTTGAATCTTCTTTATCATGCTAGGATTAGCAGGATAAAGCAAAAAATTTCAGAATTGCACCTTGCAATGTGGAGATATTACTGTTTGTGCATTTACAATATTCATTGATTTTTGCCATTGAAAAACATGTTTTTCATATACCAGAAATGTTTGAAGCTACTGACTGAATGAAAGGAGCTGGCATCTCACTCTCTTTGAATCTTCTTTATCATGCTAGGATTAACAGGAAAAAGCAAAAAATTTCAGAATTGCACCTTGCAATGTGGAGATATTACTGTTTGTGCATTTACAATATTCATTGATTTTTGCCATTGAAAAACGTCCAGAAATGTTTGAAGCTACTGACTGAATGAAAGGAGCTGGCATCTCACTCTCTTTGAATCTTCTTTATCATGCTAGGATTAGCAGGAAAAAGCAAAAAATTTCAGAATTGCACCTTGCAATGTGGAGATATTACTGTTTGTGCATTTACAATATTCATTGATTTTTGCCATTGAAAAACGTCCAGAAATGTTTGAAGCTACTGACTGAATGAAAGGAGCTGGCATCTCACTCTCTTTGAATCTTCTTTATCATGCTAGGATTAGCAGGAAAAAGCAAAAAATTTCAGAATTGCACCTTGCAATGTGGAGATATTACTGTTTGTGCATTTACAATATTCATTGATTTTTGCCATTGAAAAACATGTTTTTCATATACCAGAAATGTTTGAAGCTACTGACTGAATGAAAGGAGCTGGCATCTCACTCTCTTTGAATCTTCTTTATCATGCTAGGATTAACAGGAAAAAGCAAAAAATTTCAGAATTGCACCTTGCAATGTGGAGATATTACTGTTTGTGCATTTACAATATTCATTGATTTTTGCCATTGAAAAACATGTTTTTCATATACCAGAAATGTTTGAAGCTACTGACTGAATGAAAGGAGCTGGCATCTCACTCTCTTTGAATCTTCTTTATCATGCTAGGATTAGCAGGAAAAAGCAAAAAATTTCAGAATTGCACCTTGCAATGTGGAGATATTACTGTTTGTTCATTTACAATATTCATTGATTTTTGCCATTGAAAAACGTCCAGAAATGTTTGAAGCTACTGACTGAATGAAAGGAGCTGGCATCTCACTCTCTTTGAATCTTCTTTATCATGCTAGGATTAGCAGGAAAAAGCAAAAAATTTCAGAATTGCACCTTGCAATGTGGAGATATTACTGTTTGTGCATTTACAATATTCATTGATTTTTGCCATTGAAAAACATGTTTTTCATATACCAGAAATGTTTGAAGCTACTGACTGAATGAAAGGAGCTGGCATCTCACTCTCTTTGAATCTTCTTTATCATGCTAGGATTAGCAGGAAAAAGCAAAAAATTTCAGAATTGCACCTTGCAATGTGGAGATATTACTGTTTGTGCATTTACAATATTCATTGATTTTTGCCATTGAAAAACATGTTTTTCATATACCAGAAATGTTTGAAGCTACTGACTGAATGAAAGGAGCTGGCATCTCACTCTCTTTGAATCTTCTTTATCATGCTAGGATTAACAGGAAAAAGCTAAAAATTTCAGAATTGCACCGTGCAATGTCGAGATATTACTGTTTGTGCATTTACAATATTCATTGATTTTTGCCATTGAAAAACATGTTTTTCATATACCAGAAATGTTTGAAGCTACTGACTGAATGAAAGGAGCTGGCATCTCACTCTCTTTGAATCTTCTTTATCATGCTAGGATTAGCAGGAAAAAGCAAAAAATTTCAGAATTGCACCTTGCAATGTGGAGATATTACTGTTTGTGCATTTACAATATTCATTGATTTTTGCCATTGAAAAACATGTTTTTCATATACCAGAAATGTTTGAAGCTACTGACTGAATGAAAGGAGCTGGCATCTCACTCTCTTTGAATCTTCTTTATCATGCTAGGATTAACAGGAAAAAGCAAAAAATTTCAGAATTGCACCTTGCAATGTGGAGATATTACTGTTTGTGCATTTACAATATTCATTGATTTTTGCCATTGAAAAACGTTTTTCATATACCAGAAATGTTTGAAGCTACTGACTGAATGAAAGGAGCTGGCATCTCACTCTCTTTGAATCTTCTTTATCATGCTAGGATTAACAGGAAAAAGCTAAAAATTTCAGAATTGCACCGTGCAATGTGGAGATATTACTGTTTGTGCATTTACAATATTCATTGATTTTTGCCATTGAAAAACATGTTTTTCATATACCAGAAATGTTTGAAGCTACTGACTGAATGAAAGGAGCTGGCATCTCACTCTCTTTGAATCTTCTTTATCATGCTAGGATTAGCAGGAAAAAGCAAAAAATTTCAGAATTGCACCTTGCAATGTGGAGATATTACTGTTTGTGCATTTACAATATTCATTGATTTTTGCCATTGAAAAACATGTTTTTCATATACCAGAAATGTTTGAAGCTACTGACTGAATGAAAGGAGCTGGCATCTCACTCTCTTTGAATCTTCTTTATCATGCTAGGATTAGCAGGATAAAGCAAAAAATTTCAGAATTGCACCTTGCAATGTGGAGATATTACTGTTTGTGCATTTACAATATTCATTGATTTTTGCCATTGAAAAACATGTTTTTCATATACCAGAAATGTTTGAAGCTACTGACTGAATGAAAGGAGCTGGCATCTCACTCTCTTTGAATCTTCTTTATCATGCTAGGATTAACAGGAAAAAGCAAAAAATTTCAGAATTGCACCTTGCAATGTGGAGATATTACTGTTTGTGCATTTACAATATTCATTGATTTTTGCCATTGAAAAACGTCCAGAAATGTTTGAAGCTACTGACTGAATGAAAGGAGCTGGCATCTCACTCTCTTTGAATCTTCTTTATCATGCTAGGATTAGCAGGAAAAAGCAAAAAATTTCAGAATTGCACCTTGCAATGTGGAGATATTACTGTTTGTGCATTTACAATATTCATTGATTTTTGCCATTGAAAAACGTCCAGAAATGTTTGAAGCTACTGACTGAATGAAAGGAGCTGGCATCTCACTCTCTTTGAATCTTCTTTATCATGCTAGGATTAGCAGGAAAAAGCAAAAAATTTCAGAATTGCACCTTGCAATGTGGAGATATTACTGTTTGTGCATTTACAATATTCATTGATTTTTGCCATTGAAAAACATGTTTTTCATATACCAGAAATGTTTGAAGCTACTGACTGAATGAAAGGAGCTGGCATCTCACTCTCTTTGAATCTTCTTTATCATGCTAGGATTAACAGGAAAAAGCAAAAAAATTCAGAATTGCACCTTGCAATGTGGAGATATTACTGTTTGTGCATTTACAATATTCATTGATTTTTGCCATTGAAAAACATGTTTTTCATATACCAGAAATGTTTGAAGCTACTGACTGAATGAAAGGAGCTGGCATCTCACTCTCTTTGAATCTTCTTTATCATGCTAGGATTAGCAGGAAAAAGCAAAAAATTTCAGAATTGCACCTTGCAATGTGGAGATATTACTGTTTGTTCATTTACAATATTCATTGATTTTTGCCATTGAAAAACGTCCAGAAATGTTTGAAGCTACTGACTGAATGAAAGGAGCTGGCATCTCACTCTCTTTGAATCTTCTTTATCATGCTAGGATTAGCAGGAAAAAGCAAAAAATTTCAGAATTGCACCTTGCAATGTGGAGATATTACTGTTTGTGCATTTACAATATTCATTGATTTTTGCCATTGAAAAACATGTTTTTCATATACCAGAAATGTTTGAAGCTACTGACTGAATGAAAGGAGCTGGCATCTCACTCTCTTTGAATCTTCTTTATCATGCTAGGATTAACAGGAAAAAGCTAAAAATTTCAGAATTGCACCGTGCAATGTGGAGATATTAATGTTTGTGCATTTACAATATTCATTGATTTTTGCCATTGAAAAACATGTTTTTCATATACCAGAAATGTTTGAAGCTACTGACTGAATGAAAGGAGCTGGCATCTCACTCTCTTTGAATCTTCTTTATCATGCTAGGATTAACAGGAAAAAGCTAAAAATTTCAGAATTGCACCGTGCAATGTGGAGATATTACTGTTTGTGCATTTACAATATTCATTGATTTTTGCCATTGAAAAACATGTTTTTCATATACCAGAAATGTTTGAAGCTACTGACTGAATGAAAGGAGCTGGCATCTCACTCTCTTTGAATCTTCTTTATCATGCTAGGATTAACAGGAAAAAGCTAAAAATTTCAGAATTGCACCGTGCAATGTGGAGATATTACTGTTTGTGCATTTACAATATTCATTGATTTTTGCCATTGAAAAACATGTTTTTCATATACCAGAAATGTTTGAAGCTACTGACTGAATGAAAGGAGCTGGCATCTCACTCTCTTTGAATCTTCTTTATCATGCTAGGATTAGCAGGAAAAAGCAAAAAATTTCAGAATTGCACCTTGCAATGTGGAGATATTACTGTTTGTGCATTTACAATATTCATTGATTTTTGCCATTGAAAAACATGTTTTTCATATACCAGAAATGTTTGAAGCTACTGACTGAATGAAAGGAGCTGGCATCTCACTCTCTTTGAATCTTCTTTATCATGCTAGGATTAGCAGGAAAAAGCAAAAAATTTCAGAATTGCACCTTGCAATGTGGAGATATTACTATTTGTGCATTTACAATATTCATTGATTTTTGCCATTGAAAAACATGTTTTTCATATACCAGAAATGTTTGAAGCTACTGACTGAATGAAAGGAGCTGGCATCTCACTCTCTTTGAATCTTCTTTATCATGCTAGGATTAACAGGAAAAAGCTAAAAATTTCAGGATTGCACCGTGCAATGTGGAGATATTACTGTTTGTGCATTTACAATATTCATTGATTTTTGCCATTGAAAAACATGTTTTTCATATACCAGAAATGTTTGAAGCTACTGACTGAATGAAAGGAGCTGGCATCTCACTCTCTTTGAATCTTCTTTATCATGCTAGGATTAGCAGGAAAAAGCAAAAAATTTCAGAATTGCACCTTGCAATGTGGAGATATTACTGTTTGTGCATTTACAATATTCATTGATTTTTGCCATTGAAAAACATGTTTTTCATATACCAGAAATGTTTGAAGCTACTGACTGAATGAAAGGAGCTGGCATCTCACTCTCTTTGAATCTTCTTTATCATGCTAGGATTAACAGGAAAAAGCAAAAAAATTCAGAATTGCACCTTGCAATGTGGAGATATTACTGTTTGTGCATTTACAATATTCATTGATTTTTGCCATTGAAAAACGTTTTTCATATACCAGAAATGTTTGAAGCTACTGACTGAATGAAAGGAGCTGGCATCTCACTCTCTTTGAATCTTCTTTATCATGCTAGGATTAACAGGAAAAAGCTAAAAATTTCAGAATTGCACCGTGCAATGTGGAGATATTACTGTTTGTGCATTTACAATATTCATTGATTTTTGCCATTGAAAAACATGTTTTTCATATACCAGAAATGTTTGAAGCTACTGACTGAATGAAAGGAGCTGGCATCTCACTCTCTTTGAATCTTCTTTATCATGCTAGGATTAGCAGGAAAAAGCAAAAAATTTCAGAATTGCACCTTGCAATGTGGAGATATTACTGTTTGTGCATTTACAATATTCATTGATTTTTGCCATTGAAAAACATGTTTTTCATATACCAGAAATGTTTGAAGCTACTGACTGAATGAAAGGAGCTGGCATCTCACTCTCTTTGAATCTTCTTTATCATGCTAGGATTAGCAGGATAAAGCAAAAAATTTCAGAATTGCACCTTGCAATGTGGAGATATTACTGTTTGTGCATTTACAATATTCATTGATTTTTGCCATTGAAAAACATGTTTTTCATATACCAGAAATGTTTGAAGCTACTGACTGAATGAAAGGAGCTGGCATCTCACTCTCTTTGAATCTTCTTTATCATGCTAGGATTAACAGGAAAAAGCAAATAATTTCAGAATTGCACCTTGCAATGTGGAGATATTACTGTTTGTGCATTTACAATATTCATTGATTTTTGCCATTGAAAAACGTCCAGAAATGTTTGAAGCTACTGACTGAATGAAAGGAGCTGGCATCTCACTCTCTTTGAATCTTCTTTATCATGCTAGGATTAGCAGGAAAAAGCAAAAAATTTCAGAATTGCACCTTGCAATGTGGAGATATTACTGTTTGTGCATTTACAATATTCATTGATTTTTGCCATTGAAAAACGTCCAGAAATGTTTGAAGCTACTGACTGAATGAAAGGAGCTGGCATCTCACTCTCTTTGAATCTTCTTTATCATGCTAGGATTAGCAGGAAAAAGCAAAAAATTTCAGAATTGCACCTTGCAATGTGGAGATATTACTGTTTGTGCATTTACAATATTCATTGATTTTTGCCATTGAAAAACATGTTTTTCATATACCAGAAATGTTTGAAGCTACTGACTGAATGAAAGGAGCTGGCATCTCACTCTCTTTGAATCTTCTTTATCATGCTAGGATTAACAGGAAAAAGCAAAAAATTTCAGAATTGCACCTTGCAATGTGGAGATATTACTGTTTGTGCATTTACAATATTCATTGATTTTTGCCATTGAAAAACATGTTTTTCATATACCAGAAATGTTTGAAGCTACTGACTGAATGAAAGGAGCTGGCATCTCACTCTCTTTGAATCTTCTTTATCATGCTAGGATTAACAGGAAAAAGCAAATAATTTCAGAATTGCACCTTGCAATGTGGAGATATTACTGTTTGTGCATTTACAATATTCATTGATTTTTGCCATTGAAAAACATGTTTTTCATATACCAGAAATGTTTGAAGCTACTGACTGAATGAAAGGAGCTGGCATCTCACTCTCTTTGAATCTTCTTTATCATGCTAGGATTAACAGGAAAAAGCTAAAAATTTCAGAATTGCACCGTGCAATGTGGAGATATTACTGTTTGTGCATTTACAATATTCATTGATTTTTGCCATTGAAAAACATGTTTTTCATATACCAGAAATGTTTGAAGCTACTGACTGAATGAAAGGAGCTGGCATCTCACTCTCTTTGAATCTTCTTTATCATGCTAGGATTAGCAGGAAAAAGCAAAAAATTTCAGAATTGCACCTTGCAATGTGGAGATATTACTGTTTGTGCATTTACAATATTCATTGATTTTTGCCATTGAAAAACGTCCAGAAATGTTTGAAGCTACTGACTGAATGAAAGGAGCTGGCATCTCACTCTCTTTGAATCTTCTTTATCATGCTAGGATTAGCAGGAAAAAGCAAAAAATTTCAGAATTGCACCTTGCAATGTGGAGATATTACTGTTTGTGCATTTACAATATTCATTGATTTTTGCCATTGAAAAACATGTTTTTCATATACCAGAAATGTTTGAAGCTACTGACTGAATGAAAGGAGCTGGCATCTCACTCTGAATCTTCTTTATCATGCTAGGATTAGCAGGAAAAAGCAAACAATTTCAGAATTGCACCTTGCAATGTGGAGATATTACTGTTTGTGCATTTACAATATTCATTGATTTTTGCCATTGAAAAACATGTTTTTCATATACCAGAAATGTTTGAAGCTACTGACTGAATGAAAGGAGCTGGCATCTCACTCTCTTTGAATCTTCTTTATCATGCTAGGATTAACAGGAAAAAGCTAAAAATTTCAGAATTGCACCGTGCAATGTGGAGATATTACTGTTTGTGCATTTACAATATTCATTGATTTTTGCCATTGAAAAACATGTTTTTCATATACCAGAAATGTTTGAAGCTACTGACTGAATGAAAGGAGCTGGCATCTCACTCTCTTTGAATCTTCTTTATCATGCTAGGATTAACAGGAAAAAGCTAAAAATTTCAGAATTGCACCGTGCAATGTGGAGATATTACTGTTTGTGCATTTACAATATTCATTGATTTTTGCCATTGAAAAACATGTTTTTCATATACCAGAAATGTTTGAAGCTACTGACTGATTGAAAGGAGCTGGCATCTCACTCTCTTTGAATCTTCTTTATCATGCTAGGATTAGCAGGAAAAAGCAAAAAATTTCAGAATTGCACCTTGCAATGTGGAGATATTACTGTTTGTGCATTTACAATATTCATTGATTTTTGCCATTGAAAAACATGTTTTTCATATACCAGAAATGTTTGAAGCTACTGACTGAATGAAAGGAGCTGGCATCTCACTCTCTTTGAATCTTCTTTATCATGCTAGGATTAACAGGAAAAAGCAAAAAATTTCAGAATTGCACCTTGCAATGTGGAGATATTACTGTTTGTGCATTTACAATATTCATTGATTTTTGCCATTGAAAAACGTCCAGAAATGTTTGAAGCTACTGACTGAATGAAAGGAGCTGGCATCTCACTCTCTTTGAATCTTCTTTATCATGCTAGGATTAACAGGAAAAAGCTAAAAATTTCAGAATTGCACCGTGCAATGTGGAGATATTACTGTTTGTGCATTTACAATATTCATTGATTTTTGCCATTGAAAAACATGTTTTTCATATACCAGAAATGTTTGAAGCTACTGACTGAATGAAAGGAGCTGGCATCTCACTCTCTTTGAATCTTCTTTATCATGCTAGGATTAGCAGGAAAAAGCAAAAAATTTCAGAATTGCACCTTGCAATGTGGAGATATTACTGTTTGTGCATTTACAATATTCATTGATTTTTGCCATTGAAAAACATGTTTTTCATATACCAGAAATGTTTGAAGCTACTGACTGAATGAAAGGAGCTGGCATCTCACTCTCTTTGAATCTTCTTTATCATGCTAGGATTAACAGGAAAAAGCAAAAAATTTCAGAATTGCACCTTGCAATGTGGAGATATTACTGTTTGTGCATTTACAATATTCATTGATTTTTGCCATTGAAAAACATGTTTTTCATATACCAGAAATGTTTGAAGCTACTGACTGAATGAAAGGAGCTGGCATCTCACTCTCTTTGAATCTTCTTTATCATGCTAGGATTAACAGGAAAAAGCTAAAAATTTCAGAATTGCACCGTGCAATGTGGAGATATTACTGTTTGTGCATTTACAATATTCATTGATTTTTGCCATTGAAAAACATGTTTTTCATATACCAGAAATGTTTGAAGCTACTGACTGAATGAAAGGAGCTGGCATCTCACTCTCTTTGAATCTTCTTTATCATGCTAGGATTAGCAGGAAAAAGCAAAAAATTTCAGAATTGCACCTTGCAATGTGGAGATATTACTGTTTGTGCATTTACAATATTCATTGATTTTTGCCATTGAAAAACGTCCAGAAATGTTTGAAGCTACTGACTGAATGAAAGGAGCTGGCATCTCACTCTCTTTGAATCTTCTTTATCATGCTAGGATTAGCAGGAAAAAGCAAAAAATTTCAGAATTGCACCTTGCAATGTGGAGATATTACTGTTTGTGCATTTACAATATTCATTGATTTTTGCCATTGAAAAACATGTTTTTCATATACCAGAAATGTTTGAAGCTACTGACTGAATGAAAGGAGCTGGCATCTCACTCTGAATCTTCTTTATCATGCTAGGATTAGCAGGAAAAAGCAAACAATTTCAGAATTGCACCTTGCAATGTGGAGATATTACTGTTTGTGCATTTACAATATTCATTGATTTTTGCCATTGAAAAACATGTTTTTCATATACCAGAAATGTTTGAAGCTACTGACTGAATGAAAGGAGCTGGCATCTCACTCTCTTTGAATCTTCTTTATCATGCTAGGATTAACAGGAAAAAGCTAAAAATTTCAGAATTGCACCGTGCAATGTGGAGATATTACTGTTTGTGCATTTACAATATTCATTGATTTTTGCCATTGAAAAACATGTTTTTCATATACCAGAAATGTTTGAAGCTACTGACTGATTGAAAGGAGCTGGCATCTCACTCTCTTTGAATCTTCTTTATCATGCTAGGATTAGCAGGAAAAAGCAAAAAATTTCAGAATTGCACCTTGCAATGTGGAGATATTACTGTTTGTGCATTTACAATATTCATTGATTTTTGCCATTGAAAAACATGTTTTTCATATACCAGAAATGTTTGAAGCTACTGACTGAATGAAAGGAGCTGGCATCTCACTCTCTTTGAATTTTCTTTATCATGCTAGGATTAACAGGAAAAAGCAAAAAATTTCAGAATTGCACCTTGCAATGTGGAGATATTACTGTTTGTGCATTTACAATATTCATTGATTTTTGCCATTGAAAAACATGTTTTTCATATACCAGAAATGTTTGAAGCTACTGACTGAATGAAAGGAGCTGGCATCTCACTCTCTTTGAATCTTCTTTATCATGCTAGGATTAACAGGAAAAAGCAAAAAATTTCAGAATTGCACCTTGCAATGTGGAGATATTACTGTTTGTGCATTTACAATATTCATTGATTTTTGCCATTGAAAAACGTCCAGAAATGTTTGAAGCTACTGACTGAATGAAAGGAGCTGGCATCTCACTCTCTTTGAATCTTCATCATGCTAGGATTAACAGGAAAAGGCTAAAAATTTCAGAATTGCACCGTGCAATGTGGAGATATTACTGTTTGTGCATTTACAATATTCATTGATTTTTGCCATTGAAAAACATGTTTTTCATATACCAGAAATGTTTGAAGCTACTGACTGAATGAAAGGAGCTGGCATCTCACTCTCTTTGAATCTTCTTTATCATGCTAGGATTAGCAGGAAAAAGCAAAAAATTTCAGAATTGCACCTTGCAATGTGGAGATATTACTGTTTGTGCATTTACAATATTCATTGATTTTTGCCATTGAAAAACATGTTTTTCATATACCAGAAATGTTTGAAGCTACTGACTGAATGAAAGGAGCTGGCATCTCACACTCTTTGAATCTTCTTTATCATGCTAGGATTAACAGGAAAAAGCAAAAAATTTCAGAATTGCACCTTGCAATGTGGAGATATTACTGTTTGTGCATTTACAATATTCATTGATTTTTGCCATTGAAAAACATGTTTTTCATATACCAGAAATGTTTGAAGCTACTGACTGAATGAAAGGAGCTGGCATCTCACTCTCTTTGAATCTTCTTTATCATGCTAGGATTAACAGGAAAAAGCTAAAAATTTCAGAATTGCACCGTGCAATGTGGAGATATTACTGTTTGTGCATTTACAATATTCATTGATTTTTGCCATTGAAAAACATGTTTTTCATATACCAGAAATGTTTGAAGCTACTGACTGAATGAAAGGAGCTGGCATCTCACTCTCTTTGAATCTTCTTTATCATGCTAGGATTAGCAGGAAAAAGCAAAAAATTTCAGAATTGCACCTTGCAATGTGGAGATATTACTGTTTGTGCATTTACAATATTCATTGATTTTTGCCATTGAAAAACATGTTTTTCATATACCAGAAATGTTTGAAGCTACTGACTGAATGAAAGGAGCTGGCATCTCACTCTCTTTGAATCTTCTTTATCATGCTAGGATTAACAGGAAAAAGCTAAAAATTTCAGAATTGCACCTTGCAATGTGGAGATATTACTGTTTGTGCATTTACAATATTCATTGATTTTTGCCATTGAAAAACATGTTTTTCATATACCAGAAATGTTTGAAGCTACTGACTGAATGAAAGGAGCTGGCATCTCACTCTCTTTGAATCTTCTTTATCATGCTAGGATTAGCAGGAAAAAGCAAAAAATTTCAGAATTGCACCTTGCAATGTGGAGATATTACTGTTTGTGCATTTACAATATTCATTGATTTTTGCCATTGAAAAACATGTTTTTCATATACCAGAAATGTTTGAAGCTACTGACTGAATGAAAGGAGCTGGCATCTCACTCTCTTTGAATCTTCTTTATCATGCTAGGATTAATAGGAAAAAGCTAAAAATTTCAGAATTGCACAGTGCAATGTGGAGATATTACTGTTTGTGCATTTACAATATTCATTGATTTTTGCCATTGAAAAACATGTTTTTCATATACCAGAAATGTTTGAAGCTACTGACTGAATGAAAGGAGCTGGCATCTCACTCTCTTTGAATCTTCTTTATCATGCTAGGATTAGCAGGAAAAAGCAAAAAATTTCAGAATTGCACCTTGCAATGTGGAGATATTACTGTTTGTGCATTTACAATATTCATTGATTTTTGCCATTGAAAAACATGTTTTTCATATACCAGAAATGTTTGAAGCTACTGACTGAATGAAAGGAGCTGGCATCTCACTCTCTTTGAATCTTCTTTATCATGCTAGGATTAACAGGAAAAAGCAAAAAATTTCAGAATTGCACCTTGCAATGTGGAGATATTACTGTTTGTGCATTTACAATATTCATTGATTTTTGCCATTGAAAAACATGTTTTTCATATACCAGAAATGTTTGAAGCTACTGACTGAATGAAAGGAGCTGGCATCTCACTCTCTTTGAATCTTCTTTATCATGCTAGGATTAACAGGAAAAAGCTAAAAATTTCAGAATTGCACCGTGCAATGTGGAGATATTACTGTTTGTGCATTTACAATATTCATTGATTTTTGCCATTGAAAAACATGTTTTTCATATACCAGAAATGTTTGAAGCTACTGACTGAATGAAAGGAGCTGGCATCTCACTCTCTTTGAATCTTCTTTATCATGCTAGGATTAGCAGGAAAAAGCAAAAAATTTCAGAATTGCACCTTGCAATGTGGAGATATTACTGTTTGTGCATTTACAATATTCATTGATTTTTGCCATTGAAAAACATGTTTTTCATATACCAGAAATGTTTGAAGCTACTGACTGAATGAAAGGAGCTGGCATCTCACTCTCTTTGAATCTTCTTTATCATGCTAGGATTAACAGGAAAAAGCTAAAAATTTCAGAATTGCACCGTGCAATGTGGAGATATTACTGTTTGTGCATTTACAATATTCATTGATTTTTGCCATTGAAAAACATGTTTTTCATATACCAGAAATGTTTGAAGCTACTGACTGAATGAAAGGAGCTGGCATCTCACTCTCTTTGAATCTTCTTTATCATGCTAGGATTAGCAGGAAAAAGCAAAAAATTTCAGAATTGCACCTTGCAATGTGGAGATATTACTGTTTGTGCATTTACAATATTCATTGATTTTTGCCATTGAAAAACATGTTTTTCATATACCAAAAATGTTTGAAGCTACTGACTGAATGAAAGGAGCTGGCATCTCACTCTCTTTGAATCTTCTTTATCATGCTAGGATTAACAGGAAAAAGCAAAAAATTTCAGAATTGCACCTTGCAATGTGGAGATATTACTGTTTGTGCATTTACAATATTCATTGATTTTTGCCATTGAAAAACATGTTTTTCATATACCAGAAATGTTTGAAGCTACTGACTGAATGAAAGGAGCTGGCATCTCACTCTCTTTGAATCTTCTTTATCATGCTAGGATTAACAGGAAAAAGCTAAAAATTTCAGAATTGCACCGTGCAATGTGGAGATATTACTGTTTGTGCATTTACAATATTCATTGATTTTTGCCATTGAAAAACATGTTTTTCATATACCAGAAATGTTTGAAGCTACTGACTGAATGAAAGGAGCTGGCATCTCACTCTCTTTGAATCTTCTTTATCATGCTAGGATTAGCAGGAAAAAGCAAAAAATTTCAGAATTGCACCTTGCAATGTGGAGATATTACTGTTTGTGCATTTACAATATTCATTGATTTTTGCCATTGAAAAACATGTTTTTCATATACCAGAAATGTTTGAAGCTACTGACTGAATGAAAGGAGCTGGCATCTCACTCTCTTTGAATCTTCTTTATCATGCTAGGATTAACAGGAAAAAGCTAAAAATTTCAGAATTGCACCGTGCAATGTGGAGATATTACTGTTTGTGCATTTACAATATTCATTGATTTTTGCCATTGAAAAACATGTTTTTCATATACCAGAAATGTTTGAAGCTACTGACTGAATGAAAGGAGCTGGCATCTCACTCTCTTTGAATCTTCTTTATCATGCTAGGATTAGCAGGAAAAAGCAAAAAATTTCAGAATTGCACCTTGCAATGTGGAGATATTACTGTTTGTGCATTTACAATATTCATTGATTTTTGCCATTGAAAAACGTTTTTCATATACCAGAAATGTTTGAAGCTACTGACTGAATGAAAGGAGCTGGCATCTCACTCTCTTGGAATCTTCTTTATCATGCTAGGATTAACAGGAAAAAGCAAAAAATTTCAGAATTGCACCTTGCAATGTGGAGATATTACTGTTTGTGCATTTACAATATTCATTGATTTTTGCCATTGAAAAACATGTTTTTCATATACCAGAAATGTTTGAAGCTACTGACTGAATGAAAGGAGCTGGCATCTCACTCTCTTTGAATCTTCTTTATCATGCTAGGATTAGCAGGAAAAAGCAAAAAATTTCAGAATTGCACCTTGCAATGTGGAGATATTACTGTTTGTGCATTTACAATATTCATTGATTTTTGCCATTGAAAAACATGTTTTTCATATACCAGAAATGTTTGAAGCTACTGACTGAATGAAAGGAGCTGGCATCTCACTCTCTTTGAATCTTCTTTATCATGCTAGGATTAACAGGAAAAAGCTAAAAATTTCAGAATTGCACCGTGCAATGTGGAGATATTACTGTTTGTGCATTTACAATATTCATTGATTTTTGCCATTGAAAAACATGTTTTTCATATACCAGAAATGTTTGAAGCTACTGACTGAATGAAAGGAGCTGGCATCTCACTCTCTTTGAATCTTCTTTATCATGCTAGGATTAGCAGGAAAAAGCAAAAAATTTCCGAATTGCACCTTGCAATGTGGAGATATTACTGTTTGTGCATTTACAATATTCATTGATTTTTGCCATTGAAAAACGTCCAGAAATGTTTGAAGCTACTGACTGAATGAAAGGAGCTGGCATCTCACTCTCTTTGAATCTTCTTTATCATGCTAGGATTAGCAGGAAAAAGCAAAAAATTTCAGAATTGCACCTTGCAATGTGGAGATATTACTGTTTGTGCATTTACAATATTCATTGATTTTTCCATTGAAAAACATGTTTTTCATATACCAGAAATGTTTGAAGCTACTGACTGAATGAAAGGAGCTGGCATCTCACTCTGAATCTTCTTTATCATGCTAGGATTAGCAGGAAAAAGCAAACAATTTCAGAATTGCACCTTGCAATGTGGAGATATTACTGTTTGTGCATTTACAATATTCATTGATTTTTGCCATTGAAAAACATGTTTTTCATATACCAGAAATGTTTGAAGCTACTGACTGAATGAAAGGAGCTGGCATCTCACTCTCTTTGAATCTTCTTTATCATGCTAGGATTAACAGGAAAAAGCTAAAAATTTCAGAATTGCACCGTGCAATGTGGAGATATTACTGTTTGTGCATTTACAATATTCATTGATTTTTGCCATTGAAAAACATGTTTTTCATATACCAGAAATGTTTGAAGCTACTGACTGATTGAAAGGAGCTGGCATCTCACTCTCTTTGAATCTTCTTTATCATGCTAGGATTAGCAGGAAAAAGCAAAAAATTTCAGAATTGCACCTTGCAATGTGGAGATATTACTGTTTGTGCATTTACAATATTCATTGATTTTTGCCATTGAAAAACATGTTTTTCATATACCAGAAATGTTTGAAGCTACTGACTGAATGAAAGGAGCTGGCATCTCACTCTCTTTGAATCTTCTTTATCATGCTAGGATTAACAGGAAAAAGCTAAAAATTTCAGAATTGCACCTTGCAATGTGGAGATATTACTGTTTGTGCATTTACAATATTCATTGATTTTTGCCATTGAAAAACATGTTTTTCATATACCAGAAATGTTTGAAGCTACTGACTGAATGAAAGGAGCTGGCATCTCACTCTCTTTGAATCTTCTTTATCATGCTAGGATTAGCAGGAAAAAGCAAAAAATTTCAGAATTGCACCTTGCAATGTGGAGATATTACTGTTTGTGCATTTACAATATTCATTGATTTTTGCCATTGAAAAACATGTTTTTCATATACCAGAAATGTTTGAAGCTACTGACTGAATGAAAGGAGCTGGCATCTCACTCTCTTTGAATCTTCTTTATCATGCTAGGATTAACAGGAAAAAGCTAAAAATTTCAGAATTGCACCGTGCAATGTGGAGATATTACTGTTTGTGCATTTACAATATTCATTGATTTTTGCCATTGAAAAACATGTTTTTCATATACCAGAAATGTTTGAAGCTACTGACTGAATGAAAGGAGCTGGCATCTCACTCTCTTTGAATCTTCTTTATCATGCTAGGATTAGCAGGAAAAAGCAAAAAATTTCAGAATTGCACCTTGCAATGTGGAGATATTACTGTTTGTGCATTTACAATATTCATTGATTTTTGCCATTGAAAAACATGTTTTTCATATACCAGAAATGTTTGAAGCTACTGACTGAATGAAAGGAGCTGGCATCTCACTCTCTTTGAATCTTCTTTATCATGCTAGGATTAGCAGGAAAAAGCAAAAAATTTCAGAATTGCACCTTGCAATGTGGAGATATTACTGTTTGTGCATTTACAATATTCATTGATTTTTGCCATTGAAAAACATGTTTTTCATATACCAAAAATGTTTGAAGCTACTGACTGAATGAAAGGAGCTGGCATCTCACTCTCTTTGAATCTTCTTTATCATGCTAGGATTAACAGGAAAAAGCAAAAAATTTCAGAATTGCACCTTGCAATGTGGAGATATTACTGTTTGTGCATTTACAATATTCATTGATTTTTGCCATTGAAAAACATGTTTTTCATATACCAGAAATGTTTGAAGCTACTGACTGAATGAAAGGAGCTGGCATCTCACTCTCTTTGAATCTTCTTTATCATGCTAGGATTAACAGGAAAAAGCTAAAAATTTCAGAATTGCACCGTGCAATGTGGAGATATTACTGTTTGTGCATTTACAATATTCATTGATTTTTGCCATTGAAAAACATGTTTTTCATATACCAGAAATGTTTGAAGCTACTGACTGAATGAAAGGAGCTGGCATCTCACTCTCTTTGAATCTTCTTTATCATGCTAGGATTAGCAGGAAAAAGCAAAAAATTTCAGAATTGCACCTTGCAATGTGGAGATATTACTGTTTGTGCATTTACAATATTCATTGATTTTTGCCATTGAAAAACATGTTTTTCATATACCAGAAATGTTTGAAGCTACTGACTGAATGAAAGGAGCTGGCATCTCACTCTCTTTGAATCTTCTTTATCATGCTAGGATTAACAGGAAAAAGCTAAAGATTTCAGAATTGCACCGTGCAATGTGGAGATATTACTGTTTGTGCATTTACAATATTCATTGATTTTTGCCATTGAAAAACATGTTTTTCATATACCAGAAATGTTTGAAGCTACTGACTGAATGAAAGGAGCTGGCATCTCACTCTCTTTGAATCTTCTTTATCATGCTAGGATTAGCAGGAAAAAGCAAAAAATTTCAGAATTGCACCTTGCAATGTGGAGATATTACTGTTTGTGCATTTACAATATTCATTGATTTTTGCCATTGAAAAACGTTTTTCATATACCAGAAATGTATGAAGCTACTGACTGAATGAAAGGAGCTGGCATCTCACTCTCTTTGAATCTTCTTTATCATGCTAGGATTAACAGGAAAAAGCAAAAAATTTCAGAATTGCACCTTGCAATGTGGAGATATTACTGTTTGTGCATTTACAATATTCATTGATTTTTGCCATTGAAAAACATGTTTTTCATATACCAGAAATGTTTGAAGCTACTGACTGAATGAAAGGAGCTGGCATCTCACTCTCTTTGAATCTTCTTTATCATGCTAGGATTAGCAGGAAAAAGCAAAAAATTTCAGAATTGCACCTTGCAATGTGGAGATATTACTGTTTGTGCATTTACAATATTCATTGATTTTTGCCATTGAAAAACATGTTTTTCATATACCAGAAATGTTTGAAGCTACTGACTGAATGAAAGGAGCTGGCATCTCACTCTCTTTGAATCTTCTTTATCATGCTAGGATTAACAGGAAAAAGCTAAAAATTTCAGAATTGCACCGTGCAATGTGGAGATATTACTGTTTGTGCATTTACAATATTCATTGATTTTTGCCATTGAAAAACATGTTTTTCATATACCAGAAATGTTTGAAGCTACTGACTGAATGAAAGGAGCTGGCATCTCACTCTCTTTGAATCTTCTTTATCATGCTAGGATTAGCAGGAAAAAGCAAAAAATTTCCGAATTGCACCTTGCATTGTGGAGATATTACTGTTTGTGCATTTACAATATTCATTGATTTTTGCCATTGAAAAACATGTTTTTCATATACCAGAAATGTTTGAAGCTACTGACTGAATGAAAGGAGCTGGCATCTCACTCTCTTTGAATCTTCTTTATCATGCTAGGATTAGCAGGATAAAGCAAAAAATTTCAGAATTGCACCTTGCAATGTGGAGATATTACTGTTTGTGCATTTACAATATTCATTGATTTTTGCCATTGAAAAACATGTTTTTCATATACCAGAAATGTTTGAAGCTACTGACTGAATGAAAGGAGCTGGCATCTCACTCTCTTTGAATCTTCTTTATCATGCTAGGATTAACAGGAAAAAGCAAAAAATTTCAGAATTGCACCTTGCAATGTGGAGATATTACTGTTTGTGCATTTACAATATTCATTGATTTTTGCCATTGAAAAACGTCCAGAAATGTTTGAAGCTACTGACTGAATGAAAGGAGCTGGCATCTCACTCTCTTTGAATCTTCTTTATCATGCTAGGATTAGCAGGAAAAAGCAAAAAATTTCAGAATTGCACCTTGCAATGTGGAGATATTACTGTTTGTGCATTTACAATATTCATTGATTTTTGCCATTGAAAAACATGTTTTTCATATACCAGAAATGTTTGAAGCTACTGACTGAATGAAAGGAGCTGGCATCTCACTCTGAATCTTCTTTATCATGCTAGGATTAGCAGGAAAAAGCAAACAATTTCAGAATTGCACCTTGCAATGTGGAGATATTACTGTTTGTGCATTTACAATATTCATTGATTTTTGCCATTGAAAAACATGTTTTTCATATACCAGAAATGTTTGAAGCTACTGACTGAATGAAAGGAGCTGGCATCTCACTCTCTTTGAATCTTCTTTATCATGCTAGGATTAACAGGAAAAAGCTAAAAATTTCAGAATTGCACCGTGCAATGTGGAGATATTACTGTTTGTGCATTTACAATATTCATTGATTTTTGCCATTGAAAAACATGTTTTTCATATACCAGAAATGTTTGAAGCTACTGACTGATTGAAAGGAGCTGGCATCTCACTCTCTTTGAATCTTCTTTATCATGCTAGGATTAGCAGGAAAAAGCAAAAAATTTCAGAATTGCACCTTGCAATGTGGAGATATTACTGTTTGTGCATTTACAATATTCATTGATTTTTGCCATTGAAAAACATGTTTTTCATATACCAGAAATGTTTGAAGCTACTGACTGAATGAAAGGAGCTGGCATCTCACTCTCTTTGAATCTTCTTTATCATGCTAGGATTAACAGGAAAAAGCTAAAAATTTCAGAATTGCACCTTGCAATGTGGAGATATTACTGTTTGTGCATTTACAATATTCATTGATTTTTGCCATTGAAAAACATGTTTTTCATATACCAGAAATGTTTGAAGCTACTGACTGAATGAAAGGAGCTGGCATCTCACTCTCTTTGAATCTTCTTTATCATGCTAGGATTAGCAGGAAAAAGCAAAAAATTTCAGAATTGCACCTTGCAATGTGGAGATATTACTGTTTGTGCATTTACAATATTCATTGATTTTTGCCATTGAAAAACATGTTTTTCATATACCAGAAATGTTTGAAGCTACTGACTGAATGAAAGGAGCTGGCATCTCACTCTCTTTGAATCTTCTTTATCATGCTAGGATTAACAGGAAAAAGCTAAAAATTTCAAAATTGCACCGTGCAATGTGGAGATATTACTGTTTGTGCATTTACAATATTCATTGATTTTTGCCATTGAAAAACATGTTTTTCATATACCAGAAATGTTTGAAGCTACTGACTGAATGAAAGGAGCTGGCATCTCACTCTCTTTGAATCTTCTTTATCATGCTAGGATTAGCAGGAAAAAGCAAAAAATTTCAGAATTGCACCTTGCAATGTGGAGATATTACTGTTTGTGCATTTACAATATTCATTGATTTTTGCCATTGAAAAACATGTTTTTCATATACCAGAAATGTTTGAAGCTACTGACTGAATGAAAGGAGCTGGCATCTCACTCTCTTTGAATCTTCTTTATCATGCTAGGATTAGCAGGAAAAAGCAAAAAATTTCAGAATTGCACCTTGCAATGTGGAGATATTACTGTTTGTGCATTTACAATATTCATTGATTTTTGCCATTGAAAAACATGTTTTTCATATACCAAAAATGTTTGAAGCTACTGACTGAATGAAAGGAGCTGGCATCTCACTCTCTTTGAATCTTCTTTATCATGCTAGGATTAACAGGAAAAAGCAAAAAATTTCAGAATTGCACCTTGCAATGTGGAGATATTACTGTTTGTGCATTTACAATATTCATTGATTTTTGCCATTGAAAAACATGTTTTTCATATACCAGAAATGTTTGAAGCTACTGACTGAATGAAAGGAGCTGGCATCTCACTCTCTTTGAATCTTCTTTATCATGCTAGGATTAACAGGAAAAAGCTAAAAATTTCAGAATTGCACCGTGCAATGTGGAGATATTACTGTTTGTGCATTTACAATATTCATTGATTTTTGCCATTGAAAAACATGTTTTTCATATACCAGAAATGTTTGAAGCTACTGACTGAATGAAAGGAGCTGGCATCTCACTCTCTTTGAATCTTCTTTATCATGCTAGGATTAGCAGGAAAAAGCAAAAAATTTCAGAATTGCACCTTGCAATGTGGAGATATTACTGTTTGTGCATTTACAATATTCATTGATTTTTGCCATTGAAAAACATGTTTTTCATATACCAGAAATGTTTGAAGCTACTGACTGAATGAAAGGAGCTGGCATCTCACTCTCTTTGAATCTTCTTTATCATGCTAGGATTAACAGGAAAAAGCTAAAAATTTCAGAATTGCACCGTGCAATGTGGAGATATTACTGTTTGTGCATTTACAATATTCATTGATTTTTGCCATTGAAAAACATGTTTTTCATATACCAGAAATGTTTGAAGCTACTGACTGAATGAAAGGAGCTGGCATCTCACTCTCTTTGAATCTTCTTTATCATGCTAGGATTAGCAGGAAAAAGCAAAAAATTTCAGAATTGCACCTTGCAATGTGGAGATATTACTGTTTGTGCATTTACAATATTCATTGATTTTTGCCATTGAAAAACGTTTTTCATATACCAGAAATGTTTGAAGCTACTGACTGAATGAAAGGAGCTGGCATCTCACTCTCTTTGAATCTTCTTTATCATGCTAGGATTAACAGGAAAAAGCAAAAAATTTCAGAATTGCACCTTGCAATGTGGAGATATTACTGTTTGTGCATTTACAATATTCATTGATTTTTGCCATTGAAAAACATGTTTTTCATATACCAGAAATGTTTGAAGCTACTGACTGAATGAAAGGAGCTGGCATCTCACTCTCTTTGAATCTTCTTTATCATGCTAGGATTAGCAGGAAAAAGCAAAAAATTTCAGAATTGCACCTTGCAATGTGGAGATATTACTGTTTGTGCATTTACAATATTCATTGATTTTTGCCATTGAAAAACATGTTTTTCATATACCAGAAATGTTTGAAGCTACTGACTGAATGAAAGGAGCTGGCATCTCACTCTCTTTGAATCTTCTTTATCATGCTAGGATTAACAGGAAAAAGCTAAAGATTTCAGAATTGCACCGTGCAATGTGGAGATATTACTGTTTGTGCATTTACAATATTCATTGATTTTTGCCATTGAAAAACATGTTTTTCATATACCAGAAATGTTTGAAGCTACTGACTGAATGAAAGGAGCTGGCATCTCACTCTCTTTGAATCTTCTTTATCATGCTAGGATTAACAGGAAAAAGCAAAAAATTTCAGAATTGCACCTTGCAATGTGGAGATATTACTGTTTGTGCATTTACAATATTCATTGATTTTTGCCATTGAAAAACATGTTTTTCATATACCAGAAATGTTTGAAGCTACTGACTGAATGAAAGGAGCTGGCATCTCACTCTCTTTGAATCTTCTTTATCATGCTAGGATTAGCAGGAAAAAGCAAAAAATTTCAGAATTGCACCTTGCAATGTGGAGATATTACTGTTTGTGCATTTACAATATTCATTGATTTTTGCCATTGAAAAACATGTTTTTCATATACCAGAAATGTTTGAAGCTACTGACTGAATGAAAGGAGCTGGCATCTCACTCTCTTTGAATCTTCTTTATCATGCTAGGATTAACAGGAAAAAGCTAAAGATTTCAGAATTGCACCGTGCAATGTGGAGATATTACTGTTTGTGCATTTACAATATTCATTGATTTTTGCCATTGAAAAACATGTTTTTCATATACCAGAAATGTTTGAAGCTACTGACTGAATGAAAGGAGCTGGCATCTCACTCTCTTTGAATCTTCTTTATCATGCTAGGATTAGCAGGAAAAAGCAAAAAATTTCAGAATTGCACCTTGCAATGTGGAGATATTACTGTTTGTGCATTTACAATATTCATTGATTTTTGCCATTGAAAAACGTTTTTCATATACCAGAAATGTATGAAGCTACTGACTGAATGAAAGGAGCTGGCATCTCACTCTCTTTGAATCTTCTTTATCATGCTAGGATTAACAGGAAAAAGCAAAAAATTTCAGAATTGCACCTTGCAATGTGGAGATATTACTGTTTGTGCATTTACAATATTCATTGATTTTTGCCATTGAAAAACATGTTTTTCATATACCAGAAATGTTTGAAGCTACTGACTGAATGAAAGGAGCTGGCATCTCACTCTCTTTGAATCTTCTTTATCATGCTAGGATTAGCAGGAAAAAGCAAAAAATTTCAGAATTGCACCTTGCAATGTGGAGATATTACTGTTTGTGCATTTACAATATTCATTGATTTTTGCCATTGAAAAACATGTTTTTCATATACCAGAAATGTTTGAAGCTACTGACTGAATGAAAGGAGCTGGCATCTCACTCTCTTTGAATCTTCTTTATCATGCTAGGATTAACAGGAAAAAGCTAAAAATTTCAGAATTGCACCGTGCAATGTGGAGATATTACTGTTTGTGCATTTACAATATTCATTGATTTTTGCCATTGAAAAACATGTTTTTCATATACCAGAAATGTTTGAAGCTACTGACTGAATGAAAGGAGCTGGCATCTCACTCTCTTTGAATCTTCTTTATCATGCTAGGATTAGCAGGAAAAAGCAAAAAATTTCCGAATTGCACCTTGCATTGTGGAGATATTACTGTTTGTGCATTTACAATATTCATTGATTTTTGCCATTGAAAAACATGTTTTTCATATACCAGAAATGTTTGAAGCTACTGACTGAATGAAAGGAGCTGGCATCTCACTCTCTTTGAATCTTCTTTATCATGCTAGGATTAGCAGGATAAAGCAAAAAATTTCAGAATTGCACCTTGCAATGTGGAGATATTACTGTTTGTGCATTTACAATATTCATTGATTTTTGCCATTGAAAAACATGTTTTTCATATACCAGAAATGTTTGAAGCTACTGACTGAATGAAAGGAGCTGGCATCTCACTCTCTTTGAATCTTCTTTATCATGCTAGGATTAACAGGAAAAAGCAAAAAATTTCAGAATTGCACCTTGCAATGTGGAGATATTACTGTTTGTGCATTTACAATATTCATTGATTTTTGCCATTGAAAAACGTCCAGAAATGTTTGAAGCTACTGACTGAATGAAAGGAGCTGGCATCTCACTCTCTTTGAATCTTCTTTATCATGCTAGGATTAGCAGGAAAAAGCAAAAAATTTCAGAATTGCACCTTGCAATGTGGAGATATTACTGTTTGTGCATTTACAATATTCATTGATTTTTGCCATTGAAAAACATGTTTTTCATATACCAGAAATGTTTGAAGCTACTGACTGAATGAAAGGAGCTGGCATCTCACTCTGAATCTTCTTTATCATGCTAGGATTAGCAGGAAAAAGCAAACAATTTCAGAATTGCACCTTGCAATGTGGAGATATTACTGTTTGTGCATTTACAATATTCATTGATTTTTGCCATTGAAAAACATGTTTTTCATATACCAGAAATGTTTGAAGCTACTGACTGAATGAAAGGAGCTGGCATCTCACTCTCTTTGAATCTTCTTT
The DNA here is from genome assembly GCF_046119375.1 of Phyllobates terribilis. Lineage (NCBI taxonomy): Eukaryota > Metazoa > Chordata > Amphibia > Anura > Dendrobatidae > Phyllobates > Phyllobates terribilis. The sequence continues at coordinate 23,793 of NW_027365785.1, read as the reverse complement.
ATCATGCTAGGATTAACAGGAAAAAGCTAAAAATTTCAGAATTGCACCGTGCAATGTGGAGATATTACTGTTTGTGCATTTACAATATTCATTGATTTTTGCCATTGAAAAACATGTTTTTCATATACCAGAAATGTTTGAAGCTACTGACTGATTGAAAGGAGCTGGCATCTCACTCTCTTTGAATCTTCTTTATCATGCTAGGATTAGCAGGAAAAAGCAAAAAATTTCAGAATTGCACCTTGCAATGTGGAGATATTACTGTTTGTGCATTTACAATATTCATTGATTTTTGCCATTGAAAAACATGTTTTTCATATACCAGAAATGTTTGAAGCTACTGACTGAATGAAAGGAGCTGGCATCTCACTCTCTTTGAATCTTCTTTATCATGCTAGGATTAACAGGAAAAAGCTAAAAATTTCAGAATTGCACCTTGCAATGTGGAGATATTACTGTTTGTGCATTTACAATATTCATTGATTTTTGCCATTGAAAAACATGTTTTTCATATACCAGAAATGTTTGAAGCTACTGACTGAATGAAAGGAGCTGGCATCTCACTCTCTTTGAATCTTCTTTATCATGCTAGGATTAGCAGGAAAAAGCAAAAAATTTCAGAATTGCACCTTGCAATGTGGAGATATTACTGTTTGTGCATTTACAATATTCATTGATTTTTGCCATTGAAAAACATGTTTTTCATATACCAGAAATGTTTGAAGCTACTGACTGAATGAAAGGAGCTGGCATCTCACTCTCTTTGAATCTTCTTTATCATGCTAGGATTAACAGGAAAAAGCTAAAAATTTCAAAATTGCACCGTGCAATGTGGAGATATTACTGTTTGTGCATTTACAATATTCATTGATTTTTGCCATTGAAAAACATGTTTTTCATATACCAGAAATGTTTGAAGCTACTGACTGAATGAAAGGAGCTGGCATCTCACTCTCTTTGAATCTTCTTTATCATGCTAGGATTAGCAGGAAAAAGCAAAAAATTTCAGAATTGCACCTTGCAATGTGGAGATATTACTGTTTGTGCATTTACAATATTCATTGATTTTTGCCATTGAAAAACATGTTTTTCATATACCAGAAATGTTTGAAGCTACTGACTGAATGAAAGGAGCTGGCATCTCACTCTCTTTGAATCTTCTTTATCATGCTAGGATTAGCAGGAAAAAGCAAAAAATTTCAGAATTGCACCTTGCAATGTGGAGATATTACTGTTTGTGCATTTACAATATTCATTGATTTTTGCCATTGAAAAACATGTTTTTCATATACCAAAAATGTTTGAAGCTACTGACTGAATGAAAGGAGCTGGCATCTCACTCTCTTTGAATCTTCTTTATCATGCTAGGATTAACAGGAAAAAGCAAAAAATTTCAGAATTGCACCTTGCAATGTGGAGATATTACTGTTTGTGCATTTACAATATTCATTGATTTTTGCCATTGAAAAACATGTTTTTCATATACCAGAAATGTTTGAAGCTACTGACTGAATGAAAGGAGCTGGCATCTCACTCTCTTTGAATCTTCTTTATCATGCTAGGATTAACAGGAAAAAGCTAAAAATTTCAGAATTGCACCGTGCAATGTGGAGATATTACTGTTTGTGCATTTACAATATTCATTGATTTTTGCCATTGAAAAACATGTTTTTCATATACCAGAAATGTTTGAAGCTACTGACTGAATGAAAGGAGCTGGCATCTCACTCTCTTTGAATCTTCTTTATCATGCTAGGATTAGCAGGAAAAAGCAAAAAATTTCAGAATTGCACCTTGCAATGTGGAGATATTACTGTTTGTGCATTTACAATATTCATTGATTTTTGCCATTGAAAAACATGTTTTTCATATACCAGAAATGTTTGAAGCTACTGACTGAATGAAAGGAGCTGGCATCTCACTCTCTTTGAATCTTCTTTATCATGCTAGGATTAACAGGAAAAAGCTAAAAATTTCAGAATTGCACCGTGCAATGTGGAGATATTACTGTTTGTGCATTTACAATATTCATTGATTTTTGCCATTGAAAAACATGTTTTTCATATACCAGAAATGTTTGAAGCTACTGACTGAATGAAAGGAGCTGGCATCTCACTCTCTTTGAATCTTCTTTATCATGCTAGGATTAGCAGGAAAAAGCAAAAAATTTCAGAATTGCACCTTGCAATGTGGAGATATTACTGTTTGTGCATTTACAATATTCATTGATTTTTGCCATTGAAAAACGTTTTTCATATACCAGAAATGTTTGAAGCTACTGACTGAATGAAAGGAGCTGGCATCTCACTCTCTTTGAATCTTCTTTATCATGCTAGGATTAACAGGAAAAAGCAAAAAATTTCAGAATTGCACCTTGCAATGTGGAGATATTACTGTTTGTGCATTTACAATATTCATTGATTTTTGCCATTGAAAAACATGTTTTTCATATACCAGAAATGTTTGAAGCTACTGACTGAATGAAAGGAGCTGGCATCTCACTCTCTTTGAATCTTCTTTATCATGCTAGGATTAGCAGGAAAAAGCAAAAAATTTCAGAATTGCACCTTGCAATGTGGAGATATTACTGTTTGTGCATTTACAATATTCATTGATTTTTGCCATTGAAAAACATGTTTTTCATATACCAGAAATGTTTGAAGCTACTGACTGAATGAAAGGAGCTGGCATCTCACTCTCTTTGAATCTTCTTTATCATGCTAGGATTAACAGGAAAAAGCTAAAAATTTCAGAATTGCACCGTGCAATGTGGAGATATTACTGTTTGTGCATTTACAATATTCATTGATTTTTGCCATTGAAAAACATGTTTTTCATATACCAGAAATGTTTGAAGCTACTGACTGAATGAAAGGAGCTGGCATCTCACTCTCTTTGAATCTTCTTTATCATGCTAGGATTAGCAGGAAAAAGCAAAAAATTTCCGAATTGCACCTTGCAATGTGGAGATATTACTGTTTGTGCATTTACAATATTCATTGATTTTTGCCATTGAAAAACATGTTTTTCATATACCAGAAATGTTTGAAGCTACTGACTGAATGAAAGGAGCTGGCATCTCACTCTCTTTGAATCTTCTTTATCATGCTAGGATTAGCAGGATAAAGCAAAAAATTTCAGAATTGCACCTTGCAATGTGGAGATATTACTGTTTGTGCATTTACAATATTCATTGATTTTTGCCATTGAAAAACATGTTTTTCATATACCAGAAATGTTTGAAGCTACTGACTGAATGAAAGGAGCTGGCATCTCACTCTCTTTGAATCTTCTTTATCATGCTAGGATTAACAGGAAAAAGCAAAAAATTTCAGAATTGCACCTTGCAATGTGGAGATATTACTGTTTGTGCATTTACAATATTCATTGATTTTTGCCATTGAAAAACGTCCAGAAATGTTTGAAGCTACTGACTGAATGAAAGGAGCTGGCATCTCACTCTCTTTGAATCTTCTTTATCATGCTAGGATTAGCAGGAAAAAGCAAAAAATTTCAGAATTGCACCTTGCAATGTGGAGATATTACTGTTTGTGCATTTACAATATTCATTGATTTTTGCCATTGAAAAACATGTTTTTCATATACCAGAAATGTTTGAAGCTACTGACTGAATGAAAGGAGCTGGCATCTCACTCTGAATCTTCTTTATCATGCTAGGATTAGCAGGAAAAAGCAAACAATTTCAGAATTGCACCTTGCAATGTGGAGATATTACTGTTTGTGCATTTACAATATTCATTGATTTTTGCCATTGAAAAACATGTTTTTCATATACCAGAAATGTTTGAAGCTACTGACTGAATGAAAGGAGCTGGCATCTCACTCTCTTTGAATCTTCTTTATCATGCTAGGATTAACAGGAAAAAGCTAAAAATTTCAGAATTGCACCGTGCAATGTGGAGATATTACTGTTTGTGCATTTACAATATTCATTGATTTTTGCCATTGAAAAACATGTTTTTCATATACCAGAAATGTTTGAAGCTACTGACTGATTGAAAGGAGCTGGCATCTCACTCTCTTTGAATCTTCTTTATCATGCTAGGATTAGCAGGAAAAAGCAAAAAATTTCAGAATTGCACCTTGCAATGTGGAGATATTACTGTTTGTGCATTTACAATATTCATTGATTTTTGCCATTGAAAAACATGTTTTTCATATACCAGAAATGTTTGAAGCTACTGACTGAATGAAAGGAGCTGGCATCTCACTCTCTTTGAATCTTCTTTATCATGCTAGGATTAACAGGAAAAAGCAAAAAATTTCAGAATTGCACCTTGCAATGTGGAGATATTACTGTTTGTGCATTTACAATATTCATTGATTTTTGCCATTGAAAAACATGTTTTTCATATACCAGAAATGTTTGAAGCTACTGACTGAATGAAAGGAGCTGGCATCTCACTCTCTTTGAATCTTCTTTATCATGCTAGGATTAACAGGAAAAAGCAAAAAATTTCAGAATTGCACCTTGCAATGTGGAGATATTACTGTTTGTGCATTTACAATATTCATTGATTTTTGCCATTGAAAAACGTCCAGAAATGTTTGAAGCTACTGACTGAATGAAAGGAGCTGGCATCTCACTCTCTTTGAATCTTCTTTATCATGCTAGGATTAACAGGAAAAAGCTAAAAATTTCAGAATTGCACCGTGCAATGTGGAGATATTACTGTTTGTGCATTTACAATATTCATTGATTTTTGCCATTGAAAAACATGTTTTTCATATACCAGAAATGTTTGAAGCTACTGACTGAATGAAAGGAGCTGGCATCTCACTCTCTTTGAATCTTCTTTATCATGCTAGGATTAGCAGGAAAAAGCAAAAAATTTCAGAATTGCACCTTGCAAGGTGGAGATATTACTGTTTGTGCATTTACAATATTCATTGATTTTTGCCATTGAAAAACATGTTTTTCATATACCAGAAATGTTTGAAGCTACTGACTGAATGAAAGGAGCTGGCATCTCACTCTCTTTCAATCTTCTTTATCATGCTAGGATTAACAGGAAAAAGCAAAAAATTTCAGAATTGCACCTTGCAATGTGGAGATATTACTGTTTGTGCATTTACAATATTCATTGATTTTTGCCATTGAAAAACATGTTTTTCATATACCAGAAATGTTTGAAGCTACTGACTGAATGAAAGGAGCTGGCATCTCACTCTCTTTGAATCTTCTTTATCATGCTAGGATTAACAGGAAAAAGCTAAAAATTTCAGAATTGCACCGTGCAATGTGGAGATATTACTGTTTGTGCATTTACAATATTCATTGATTTTTGCCATTGAAAAACATGTTTTTCATATACCAGAAATGTTTGAAGCTACTGACTGAATGAAAGGAGCTGGCATCTCACTCTCTTTGAATCTTCTTTATCATGCTAGGATTAGCAGGAAAAAGCAAAAAATTTCAGAATTGCACCTTGCAATGTGGAGATATTACTGTTTGTGCATTTACAATATTCATTGATTTTTGCCATTGAAAAACGTCCAGAAATGTTTGAAGCTACTGACTGAATGAAAGGAGCTGGCATCTCACTCTCTTTGAATCTTCTTTATCATGCTAGGATTAGCAGGAAAAAGCAAAAAATTTCAGAATTGCACCTTGCAATGTGGAGATATTACTGTTTGTGCATTTACAATATTCATTGATTTTTGCCGTTGAAAAACATGTTTTTCATATACCAGAAATGTTTGAAGCTACTGACTGATTGAAAGGAGCTGGCATCTCACTCTCTTTGAATCTTCTTTATCATGCTAGGATTAGCAGGAAAAAGCAAAAAATTTCAGAATTGCACCTTGCAATGTGGAGATATTACTGTTTGTGCATTTACAATATTCATTGATTTTTGCCATTGAAAAACATGTTTTTCATATACCAGAAATGTTTGAAGCTACTGACTGAATGAAAGGAGCTGGCATCTCACTCTCTTTGAATCTTCTTTATCATGCTAGGATTAACAGGAAAAAGCAAAAAATTTCAGAATTGCACCTTGCAATGTGGAGATATTACTGTTTGTGCATTTACAATATTCATTGATTTTTGCCATTGAAAAACATGTTTTTCATATACCAGAAATGTTTGAAGCTACTGACTGAATGAAAGGAGCTGGCATCTCACTCTCTTTGAATCTTCTTTATCATGCTAGGATTAACAGGAAAAAGCAAAAAATTTCAGAATTGCACCTTGCAATGTGGAGATATTACTGTTTGTGCATTTACAATATTCATTGATTTTTGCCATTGAAAAACGTCCAGAAATGTTTGAAGCTACTGACTGAATGAAAGGAGCTGGCATCTCACTCTCTTTGAATCTTCATCATGCTAGGATTAACAGGAAAAAGCTAAAAATTTCAGAATTGCACCGTGCAATGTGGAGATATTACTGTTTGTGCATTTACAATATTCATTGATTTTTGCCATTGAAAAACATGTTTTTCATATACCAGAAATGTTTGAAGCTACTGACTGAATGAAAGGAGCTGGCATCTCACTCTCTTTGAATCTTCTTTATCATGCTAGGATTAGCAGGAAAAAGCAAAAAATTTCAGAATTGCACCTTGCAATGTGGAGATATTACTGTTTGTGCATTTACAATATTCATTGATTTTTGCCATTGAAAAACATGTTTTTCATATACCAGAAATGTTTGAAGCTACTGACTGAATGAAAGGAGCTGGCATCTCACACTCTTTGAATCTTCTTTATCATGCTAGGATTAACAGGAAAAAGCAAAAAATTTCAGAATTGCACCTTGCAATGTGGAGATATTACTGTTTGTGCATTTACAATATTCATTGATTTTTGCCATTGAAAAACATGTTTTTCATATACCAGAAATGTTTGAAGCTACTGACTGAATGAAAGGAGCTGGCATCTCACTCTCTTTGAATCTTCTTTATCATGCTAGGATTAACAGGAAAAAGCTAAAAATTTCAGAATTGCACCGTGCAATGTGGAGATATTACTGTTTGTGCATTTACAATATTCATTGATTTTTGCCATTGAAAAACATGTTTTTCATATACCAGAAATGTTTGAAGCTACTGACTGAATGAAAGGAGCTGGCATCTCACTCTCTTTGAATCTTCTTTATCATGCTAGGATTAGCAGGAAAAAGCAAAAAATTTCAGAATTGCACCTTGCAATGTGGAGATATTACTGTTTGTGCATTTACAATATTCATTGATTTTTGCCATTGAAAAACATGTTTTTCATATACCAGAAATGTTTGAAGCTACTGACTGAATGAAAGGAGCTGGCATCTCACTCTCTTTGAATCTTCTTTATCATGCTAGGATTAACAGGAAAAAGCTAAAAATTTCAGAATTGCACCGTGCAATGTGGAGATATTACTGTTTGTGCATTTACAATATTCATTGATTTTTGCCATTGAAAAACATGTTTTTCATATACCAGAAATGTTTGAAGCTACTGACTGAATGAAAGGAGCTGGCATCTCACTCTCTTTGAATCTTCTTTATCATGCTAGGATTAGCAGGAAAAAGCAAAAAATTTCAGAATTGCACCTTGCAATGTGGAGATATTACTGTTTGTGCATTTACAATATTCATTGATTTTTGCCATTGAAAAACATGTTTTTCATATACCAGAAATGTTTGAAGCTACTGACTGAATGAAAGGAGCTGGCATCTCACTCTCTTTGAATCTTCTTTATCATGCTAGGATTAACAGGAAAAAGCTAAAAATTTCAGAATTGCACCGTGCAATGTGGAGATATTACTGTTTGTGCATTTACAATATTCATTGATTTTTGCCATTGAAAAACATGTTTTTCATATACCAGAAATGTTTGAAGCTACTGTCTGAATGAAAGGAGCTGGCATCTCACTCTCTTTGAATCTTCTTTATCATGCTAGGATTAGCAGGAAAAAGCAAAAAATTTCAGAATTGCACCTTGCAATGTGGAGATATTACTGTTTGTGCATTTACAATATTCATTGATTTTTGCCATTGAAAAACATGTTTTTCATATACCAGAAATGTTTGAAGCTACTGACTGAATGAAAGGAGCTGGCATCTCACTCTGAATCTTCTTTATCATGCTAGGATTAGCAGGAAAAAGCAAAAAATTTCAGAATTGCACCTTGCAATTTGGAGATATTACTGTTTGTGCATTTACAATATTCATTGATTTTTGCCATTGAAAAACATGTTTTTCATATACCAGAAATGTTTGAAGCTACTGACTGAATGAAAGGAGCTGGCATCTCACTCTCTTTGAATCTTCTTTATCATGCTAGGATTAACAGGAAAAAGCAAAAAATTTCAGAATTGCACCTTGCAATGTGGAGATATTACTGTTTGTGCATTTACAATATTCATTGATTTTTGCCATTGAAAAACATGTTTTTCATATACCAGAAATGTTTGAAGCTACTGACTGAATGAAAGGAGCTGGCATCTCACTCTCTTTGAATCTTCTTTATCATGCTAGGATTAACAGGAAAAAGCTAAAAATTTCAGAATTGCACCGTGCAATGTGGAGATATTACTGTTTGTGCATTTACAATATTCATTGATTTTTGCCATTGAAAAACATGTTTTTCATATACCAGAAATGTTTGAAGCTACTGACTGAATGAAAGGAGCTGGCATCTCACTCTCTTTGAATCTTCTTTATCATGCTAGGATTAGCAGGAAAAAGCAAAAAATTTCAGAATTGCACCGTGCAATGTGGAGATATTACTGTTTGTGCATTTACAATATTCATTGATTTTTGCCATTGAAAAACATGTTTTTCATATACCAGAAATGTTTGAAGCTACTGACTGATTGAAAGGAGCTGGCATCTCACTCTCTTTGAATCTTCTTTATCATGCTAGGATTAGCAGGAAAAAGCAAAAAATTTCAGAATTGCACCTTGCAATGTGGAGATATTACTGTTTGTGCATTTACAATATTCATTGATTTTTGCCATTGAAAAACATGTTTTTCATATACCAGAAATGTTTGAAGCTACTGACTGAATGAAAGGAGCTGGCATCTCACTCTCTTTGAATCTTCTTTATCATGCTAGGATTAACAGGAAAAAGCAAAAAATTTCAGAATTGCACCTTGCAATGTGGAGATATTACTGTTTGTGCATTTACAATATTCATTGATTTTTGCCATTGAAAAACATGTTTTTCATATACCAGAAATGTTTGAAGCTACTGACTGAATGAAAGGAGCTGGCATCTCACTCTCTTTGAATCTTCTTTATCATGCTAGGATTAACAGGAAAAAGCAAAAAATTTCAGAATTGCACCTTGCAATGTGGAGATATTATTGTTTGTGCATTTACAATATTCATTGATTTTTGCCATTGAAAAACGTCCAGAAATGTTTGAAGCTACTGACTGAATGAAAGGAGCTGGCATCTCACTCTCTTTGAATCTTCATCATGCTAGGATTAACAGGAAAAAGCTAAAAATTTCAGAATTGCACCGTGCAATGTGGAGATATTACTGTTTGTGCATTTACAATATTCATTGATTTTTGCCATTGAAAAACATGTTTTTCATATACCAGAAATGTTTGAAGCTACTGACAATGAAAGGAGCTGGCATCTCACTCTCTTTGAATCTTCTTTATCATGCTAGGATTAGCAGGAAAAAGCTAAAAATTTCAGAATTGCACCTTGCAATGTGGAGATATTACTGTTTGTGCATTTACAATATTCATTGATTTTTGCCATTGAAAAACATGTTTTTCATATACCAGAAATGTTTGAAGCTACTGACTGAATGAAAGGAGCTGGCATCTCACACTCTTTGAATCTTCTTTATCATGCTAGGATTAACAGGAAAAAGCAAAAAATTTCAGAATTGCACCTTGCAATGTGGAGATATTACTGTTTGTGCATTTACAATATTCATTGATTTTTGCCATTGAAAAACATGTTTTTCATATACCAGAAATGTTTGAAGCTACTGACTGAATGAAAGGAGCTGGCATCTCACTCTCTTTGAATCTTCTTTATCATGCTAGGATTAACAGGAAAAAGCTAAAAATTTCAGAATTGCACCGTGCAATGTGGAGATATTACTGTTTGTGCATTTACAATATTCATTGATTTTTGCCATTGAAAAACATGTTTTTCATATACCAGAAATGTTTGAAGCTACTGACTGAATGAAAGGAGCTGGCATCTCACTCTCTTTGAATCTTCTTTATCATGCTAGGATTAGCAGGAAAAAGCAAAAAATTTCAGAATTGCACCTTGCAATGTGGAGATATTACTGTTTGTGCATTTACAATATTCATTGATTTTTGCCATTGAAAAACATGTTTTTCATATACCAGAAATGTTTGAAGCTACTGACTGAATGAAAGGAGCTGGCATCTCACTCTCTTTGAATCTTCTTTATCATGCTAGGATTAACAGGAAAAAGCAAAAAATTTCAGAATTGCACCTTGCAATGTGGAGATATTACTGTTTGTGCATTTACAATATTCATTGATTTTTGCCATTGAAAAACATGTTTTTCATATACCAGAAATGTTTGAAGCTACTGACTGAATGAAAGGAGCTGGCATCTCACTCTCTTTGAATCTTCTTTATCATGCTAGGATTAACAGGAAAAAGCTAAAAATTTCAGAATTGCACCGTGCAATGTGGAGATATTACTGTTTGTGCATTTACAATATTCATTGATTTTTGCCATTGAAAAACATGTTTTTCATATACCAGAAATGTTTGAAGCTACTGACTGAATGAAAGGAGCTGGCATCTCACTCTCTTTGAATCTTCTTTATCATGCTAGGATTAACAGGAAAAAGCAAAAAATTTCAGAATTGCACCTTGCAATGTGGAGATATTACTGTTTGTGCATTTACAATATTCATTGATTTTTGCCATTGAAAAACATGTTTTTCATATACCAGAAATGTTTGAAGCTACTGACTGAATGAAAGGAGCTGGCATCTCACTCTCTTTGAATCTTCTTTATCATGCTAGGATTAACAGGAAAAAGCAAAAAATTTCAGAATTGCACCTTGCAATGTGGAGATATTAGTGTTTGTGCATTTACAATATTCATTGATTTTTGCCATTGAAAAACGTCCAGAAATGTTTGAAGCTACTGACTGAATGAAAGGAGCTGGCATCTCACTCTCTTTGAATCTTCATCATGCTAGGATTAACAGGAAAAAGCTAAAAATTTCAGAATTGCACCGTGCAATGTGGAGATATTACTGTTTGTGCATTTACAATATTCATTGATTTTTGCCATTGAAAAACATGTTTTTCATATACCAGAAATGTTTGAAGCTACTGACTGAATGAAAGGAGCTGGCATCTCACTCTCTTTGAATCTTCTTTATCATGCTAGGATTAGCAGGAAAAAGCAAAAAATTTCAGAATTGCACCTTGCAATGTGGAGATATTACTGTTTGTGCATTTACAATATTCATTGATTTTTGCCATTGAAAAACATGTTTTTCATATACCAGAAATGTTTGAAGCTACTGACTGAATGAAAGGAGCTGGCATCTCACACTCTTTGAATCTTCTTTATCATGCTAGGATTAACAGGAAAAAGCAAAAAATTTCAGAATTGCACCTTGCAATGTGGAGATATTACTGTTTGTGCATTTACAATATTCATTGATTTTTGCCATTGAAAAACATGTTTTTCATATACCAGAAATGTTTGAAGCTACTGACTGAATGAAAGGAGCTGGCATCTCACTCTCTTTGAATCTTCTTTATCATGCTAGGATTAACAGGAAAAAGCTAAAAATTTCAGAATTGCACCGTGCAATGTGGAGATATTACTGTTTGTGCATTTACAATATTCATTGATTTTTGCCATTGAAAAACATGTTTTTCATATACCAGAAATGTTTGAAGCTACTGACTGAATGAAAGGAGCTGGCATCTCACTCTCTTTGAATCTTCTTTATCATGCTAGGATTAGCAGGAAAAAGCAAAAAATTTCAGAATTGCACCTTGCAATGTGGAGATATTACTGTTTGTGCATTTACAATATTCATTGATTTTTGCCATTGAAAAACATGTTTTTCATATACCAGAAATGTTTGAAGCTACTGACTGAATGAAAGGAGCTGGCATCTCACTCTCTTTGAATCTTCTTTATCATGCTAGGATTAACAGGAAAAAGCTAAAAATTTCAGAATTGCACCGTGCAATGTGGAGATATTACTGTTTGTGCATTTACAATATTCATTGATTTTTGCCATTGAAAAACATGTTTTTCATATACCAGAAATGTTTGAAGCTACTGACTGAATGAAAGGAGCTGGCATCTCACTCTCTTTGAATCTTCTTTATCATGCTAGGATTAGCAGGAAAAAGCAAAAAATTTCAGAATTGCACCTTGCAATGTGGAGATATTACTGTTTGTGCATTTACAATATTCATTGATTTTTGCCATTGAAAAACATGTTTTTCATATACCAGAAATGTTTGAAGCTACTGACTGAATGAAAGGAGCTGGCATCTCACTCTCTTTGAATCTTCTTTATCATGCTAGGATTAACAGGAAAAAGCTAAAAATTTCAGAATTGCACCGTGCAATGTGGAGATATTACTGTTTGTGCATTTACAATATTCATTGATTTTTGCCATTGAAAAACATGTTTTTCATATACCAGAAATGTTTGAAGCTACTGACTGAATGAAAGGAGCTGGCATCTCACTCTCTTTGAATCTTCTTTATCATGCTAGGATTAGCAGGAAAAAGCAAAAAATTTCAGAATTGCACCTTGCAATGTGGAGATATTACTGTTTGTGCATTTACAATATTCATTGATTTTTGCCATTGAAAAACATGTTTTTCATATACCAGAAATGTTTGAAGCTACTGACTGAATGAAAGGAGCTGGCATCTCACTCTGAATCTTCTTTATCATGCTAGGATTAGCAGGAAAAAGCAAAAAATTTCAGAATTGCACCTTGCAATTTGGAGATATTACTGTTTGTGCATTTACAATATTCATTGATTTTTGCCATTGAAAAACATGTTTTTCATATACCAGAAATGTTTGAAGCTACTGACTGAATGAAAGGAGCTGGCATCTCACTCTCTTTGAATCTTCTTTATCATGCTAGGATTAACAGGAAAAAGCAAAAAATTTCAGAATTGCACCTTGCAATGTGGAGATATTACTGTTTGTGCATTTACAATATTCATTGATTTTTGCCATTGAAAAACATGTTTTTCATATACCAGAAATGTTTGAAGCTACTGACTGAATGAAAGGAGCTGGCATCTCACTCTCTTTGAATCTTCTTTATCATGCTAGGATTAACAGGAAAAAGCTAAAAATTTCAGAATTGCACCGTGCAATGTGGAGATATTACTGTTTGTGCATTTACAATATTCATTGATTTTTGCCATTGAAAAACATGTTTTTCATATACCAGAAATGTTTGAAGCTACTGACTGAATGAAAGGAGCTGGCATCTCACTCTCTTTGAATCTTCTTTATCATGCTAGGATTAGCAGGAAAAAGCAAAAAATTTCAGAATTGCACCGTGCAATGTGGAGATATTACTGTTTGTGCATTTACAATATTCATTGATTTTTGCCATTGAAAAACATGTTTTTCATATACCAGAAATGTTTGAAGCTACTGACTGAATGAAAGGAGCTGGCATCTCACTCTCTTTGAATCTTCTTTATCATGCTAGGATTAGCAGGAAAAAGCAAAAAATTTCAGAATTGCACCTTGCAATGTGGAGATATTACTGTTTGTGCATTTACAATATTCATTGATTTTTGCCATTGAAAAACATGTTTTTCATATACCAGAAATGTTTGAAGCTACTGACTGAATGAAAGGAGCTGGCATCTCACTCTCTTTGAATCTTCTTTATCATGCTAGGATTAACAGGAAAAAGCAAAAAATTTCAGAATTGCACCTTGCAATGTGGAGATATTACTGTTTGTGCATTTACAATATTCATTGATTTTTGCCATTGAAAAACATGTTTTTCATATACCAGAAATGTTTGAAGCTACTGACTGAATGAAAGGAGCTGGCATCTCACTCTCTTTGAATCTTCTTTATCATGCTAGGATTAACAGGAAAAAGCAAAAAATTTCAGATTTGCACCTTGCAATGTGGAGATATTATTGTTTGTGCATTTACAATATTCATTGATTTTTGCCATTGAAAAACGTCCAGAAATGTTTGAAGCTACTGACTGAATGAAAGGAGCTGGCATCTCACTCTCTTTGAATCTTCATCATGCTAGGATTAACAGGAAAAAGCTAAAAATTTCAGAATTGCACCGTGCAATGTGGAGATATTACTGTTTGTGCATTTACAATATTCATTGATTTTTGCCATTGAAAAACATGTTTTTCATATACCAGAAATGTTTGAAGCTACTGACTGAATGAAAGGAGCTGGCATCTCACTCTCTTTGAATCTTCTTTATCATGCTAGGATTAGCAGGAAAAAGCAAAAAATTTCAGAATTGCACCTTGCAATGTGGAGATATTACTGTTTGTGCATTTACAATATTCATTGATTTTTGCCATTGAAAAACATGTTTTTCATATACCAGAAATGTTTGAAGCTACTGACTGAATGAAAGGAGCTGGCATCTCACACTCTTTGAATCTTCTTTATCATGCTAGGATTAACAGGAAAAAGCAAAAAATTTCAGAATTGCACCTTGCAATGTGGAGATATTACTGTTTGTGCATTTACAATATTCATTGATTTTTGCCATTGAAAAACATGTTTTTCATATACCAGAAATGTTTGAAGCTACTGACTGAATGAAAGGAGCTGGCATCTCACTCTCTTTGAATCTTCTTTATCATGCTAGGATTAACAGGAAAAAGCTAAAAATTTCAGAATTGCACCGTGCAATGTGGAGATATTACTGTTTGTGCATTTACAATATTCATTGATTTTTGCCATTGAAAAACATGTTTTTCATATACCAGAAATGTTTGAAGCTACTGACTGAATGAAAGGAGCTGGCATCTCACTCTCTTTGAATCTTCTTTATCATGCTAGGATTAGCAGGAAAAAGCAAAAAATTTCAGAATTGCACCTTGCAATGTGGAGATATTACTGTTTGTGCATTTACAATATTCATTGATTTTTGCCATTGAAAAACATGTTTTTCATATACCAGAAATGTTTGAAGCTACTGACTGAATGAAAGGAGCTGGCATCTCACTCTCTTTGAATCTTCTTTATCATGCTAGGATTAACAGGAAAAAGCAAAAAATTTCAGAATTGCACCTTGCAATGTGGAGATATTACTGTTTGTGCATTTACAATATTCATTGATTTTTGCCATTGAAAAACATGTTTTTCATATACCAGAAATGTTTGAAGCTACTGACTGAATGAAAGGAGCTGGCATCTCACTCTCTTTGAATCTTCTTTATCATGCTAGGATTAACAGGAAAAAGCTAAAAATTTCAGAATTGCACCGTGCAATGTGGAGATATTACTGTTTGTGCATTTACAATATTCATTGATTTTTGCCATTGAAAAACATGTTTTTCATATACCAGAAATGTTTGAAGCTACTGACTGAATGAAAGGAGCTGGCATCTCACTCTCTTTGAATCTTCTTTATCATGCTAGGATTAGCAGGAAAAAGCAAAAAATTTCAGAATTGCACCTTGCAATGTGGAGATATTACTGTTTGTGCATTTACAATATTCATTGATTTTTGCCATTGAAAAACATGTTTTTCATATACCAGAAATGTTTGAAGCTACTGACTGAATGAAAGGAGCTGGCATCTCACTCTCTTTGAATCTTCTTTATCATGCTACGATTAACAGGAAAAAGCTAAAAATTTCAGAATTGCACCGTGCAATGTGGAGATATTACTGTTTGTGCATTTACAATATTCATTGATTTTTGCCATTGAAAAACATGTTTTTCATATACCAGAAATGTTTGAAGCTACTGACTGAATGAAAGGAGCTGGCATCTCACTCTCTATGAATCTTCTTTATCATGCTAGGATTAACAGGAAAAAGCTAAAAATTTCAGAATTGCACCGTGCAATGTGGAGATATTACTGTTTGTGCATTTACAATATTCATTGATTTTTGCCATTGAAAAACATGTTTTTCATATACCAGAAATGTTTGAAGCTACTGACTGAATGAAAGGAGCTGGCATCTCACTCTCTTTGAATCTTCTTTATCATGCTAGGATTAGCAGGAAAAAGCAAAACATTTCAGAATTGCACCTTGCAATGTGGAGATATTACTGTTTGTGCATTTACAATATTCATTGATTTTTGCCATTGAAAAACATGTTTTTCATATACCAGAAATGTTTGAAGCTACTGACTGAATGAAAGGAGCTGGCATCTCACTCTCTTTGAATCTTCTTTATCATGCTAGGATTAACAGGAAAAAGCTAAAAATTTCAGAATTGCACCGTGCAATGTGGAGATATTACTGTTTGTGCATTTACAATATTCATTGATTTTTGCCATTGAAAAACATGTTTTTCATATACCAGAAATGTTTGAAGCTACTGACTGAATGAAAGGAGCTGGCATCTCACTCTCTTTGAATCTTCTTTATCATGCTAGGATTAACAGGAAAAAGCTAAAAATTTCAGAATTGCACCGTGCAATGTGGAGATATTACTGTTTGTGCATTTACAATATTCATTGATTTTTGCCATTGAAAAACATGTTTTTCATATACCAGAAATGTTTGAAGCTACTGACTGAATGAAAGGAGCTGGCATCTCACTCTCTTTGAATCTTCTTTATCATGCTAGGATTAACAGGAAAAAGCTAAAAATTTCAGAATTGCACCGTGCAATGTGGAGATATTACTGTTTGTGCATTTACAATATTCATTGATTTTTGCCATTGAAAAACATGTTTTTCATATACCAGAAATGTTTGAAGCTACTGACTGAATGAAAGGAGCTGGCATGTCACTCTCTTTGAATCTTCTTTATCATGCTAGGATTAACAGGAAAAAGCTAAAAATTTCAGAATTGCACCGTGCAATGTGGAGATATTACTGTTTGTGCATTTACATTATTCATTGATTTTTGCCATTGAAAAACATGTTTTTCATATACCAGAAATGTTTGAAGCTACTGACTGAATGAAAGGAGCTGGCATCTCACTCTCTTTGAATCTTCTTTATCATGCTAGGATTAGCAGGAAAAAGCAAAAAATTTCAGAATTGCACCTTGCAATGTGGAGATATTACTGTTTGTGCATTTACAATATTCATTGATTTTTGCCATTGAAAAACATGTTTTTCATATACCAGAAATGTTTGAAGCTACTGACTGAATGAAAGGAGCTGGCATCTCACTCTCTTTGAATCTTCTTTATCATGCTAGGATTAACAGGAAAAAGCTAAAAATTTCAGAATTGCACCGTGCAATGTGGAGATATTACTGTTTGTGCATTTACAATATTCATTGATTTTTGCCATTGAAAAACATGTTTTTCATATACCAGAAATGTTTGAAGCTACTGACTGAATGAAAGGAGCTGGCATCTCACTCTCTTTGAATCTTCTTTATCATGCTAGGATTAGCAGGAAAAAGCAAAAAATTTCAGAATTGCACCTTGCAATGTGGAGATATTACTGTTTGTGCATTTACAATATTCATTGATTTTTGCCATTGAAAAACATGTTTTTCATATACCAGAAATGTTTGAAGCTACTGACTGAATGAAAGGAGCTGGCATCTCACTCTCTTTGAATCTTTATCATGCTAGGATTAACAGGAAAAAGCTAAAAATTTCAGAATTGCACCGTGCAATGTGGAGATATTACTGTTTGTGCATTTACAATATTCATTGATTTTTGCCATTGAAAAACATGTTTTTCATATACCAGAAATGTTTGAAGCTACTGACTGAATGAAAGGAGCTGGCATCTCACTCTCTTTGAATCTTCTTTATCATGCTAGGATTAGCAGGAAAAAGCAAAAAATTTCAGAATTGCACCTTGCAATGTGGAGATATTACTGTTTGTGCATTTACAATATTCATTGATTTTTGCCATTGAAAAACATGTTTTTCATATACCAGAAATGTTTGAAGCTACTGACTGAATGAAAGGAGCTGGCATCTCACTCTCTTTGAATCTTCTTTATCATGCTACGATTAACAGGAAAAAGCTAAAAATTTCAGAATTGCACCGTGCAATGTGGAGATATTACTGTTTGTGCATTTACAATATTCATTGATTTTTGCCATTGAAAAACATGTTTTTCATATACCAGAAATGTTTGAAGCTACTGACTGAATGAAAGGAGCTGGCATCTCACTCTCTTTGAATCTTCTTTATCATGCTAGGATTAACAGGAAAAAGCTAAAAATTTCAGAATTGCACCGTGCAATGTGGAGATATTACTGTTTGTGCATTTACAATATTCATTGATTTTTGCCATTGAAAAACATGTTTTTCATATACCAGAAATGTTTGAAGCTACTGACTGAATGAAAGGAGCTGGCATCTCACTCTCTTTGAATCTTCTTTATCATGCTAGGATTAGCAGGAAAAAGCAAAACATTTCAGAATTGCACCTTGCAATGTGGAGATATTACTGTTTGTGCATTTACAATATTCATTGATTTTTGCCATTGAAAAACATGTTTTTCATATACCAGAAATGTTTGAAGCTACTGACTGAATGAAAGGAGCTGGCATCTCACTCTCTTTGAATCTTCTTTATCATGCTAGGATTAACAGGAAAAAGCTAAAAATTTCAGAATTGCACCGTGCAATGTGGAGATATTACTGTTTGTGCATTTACAATATTCATTGATTTTTGCCATTGAAAAACATGTTTTTCATATACCAGAAATGTTTGAAGCTACTGACTGAATGAAAGGAGCTGGCATCTCACTCTCTTTGAATCTTCTTTATCATGCTAGGATTAGCAGGAAAAAGCAAAAAATTTCAGAATTGCACCTTGCAATGTGGAGATATTACTGTTTGTGCATTTACAATATTCATTGATTTTTGCCATTGAAAAACATGTTTTTCATATACCAGAAATGTTTGAAGCTACTGACTGAATGAAAGGAGCTGGCATCTCACTCTCTTTGAATCTTTATCATGCTAGGATTAACAGGAAAAAGCTAAAAATTTCAGAATTGCACCGTGCAATGTGGAGATATTACTGTTTGTGCATTTACAATATTCATTGATTTTTGCCATTGAAAAACATGTTTTTCATATACCAGAAATGTTTGAAGCTACTGACTGAATGAAAGGAGCTGGCATCTCACTCTCTTTGAATCTTCTTTATCATGCTAGGATTAGCAGGAAAAAGCAAAAAATTTCAGAATTGCACCTTGCAATGTGGAGATATTACTGTTTGTGCATTTACAATATTCATTGATTTTTGCCATTGAAAAACATGTTTTTCATATACCAGAAATGTTTGAAGCTACTGACTGAATGAAAGGAGCTGGCATCTCACTCTCTTTGAATCTTCTTTATCATGCTACGATTAACAGGAAAAAGCTAAAAATTTCAGAATTGCACCGTGCAATGTGGAGATATTACTGTTTGTGCATTTACAATATTCATTGATTTTTGCCATTGAAAAACATGTTTTTCATATACCAGAAATGTTTGAAGCTACTGACTGAATGAAAGGAGCTGGCATCTCACTCTCTTTGAATCTTCTTTATCATGCTAGGATTAACAGGAAAAAGCTAAAAATTTCAGAATTGCACCGTGCAATGTGGAGATATTACTGTTTGTGCATTTACAATATTCATTGATTTTTGCCATTGAAAAACATGTTTTTCATATACCAGAAATGTTTGAAGCTACTGACTGAATGAAAGGAGCTGGCATCTCACTCTCTTTGAATCTTCTTTATCATGCTAGGATTAGCAGGAAAAAGCAAAACATTTCAGAATTGCACCTTGCAATGTGGAGATATTACTGTTTGTGCATTTACAATATTCATTGATTTTTGCCATTGAAAAACATGTTTTTCATATACCAGAAATGTTTGAAGCTACTGACTGAATGAAAGGAGCTGGCATCTCACTCTCTTTGAATCTTCTTTATCATGCTAGGATTAACAGGAAAAAGCTAAAAATTTCAGAATTGCACCGTGCAATGTGGAGATATTACTGTTTGTGCATTTACAATATTCATTGATTTTTGCCATTGAAAAACATGTTTTTCATATACCAGAAATGTTTGAAGCTACTGACTGAATGAAAGGAGCTGGCATCTCACTCTCTTTGAATCTTCTTTATCATGCTAGGATTAGCAGGAAAAAGGAAAAAATTTCAGAATTGCACCTTGCAATGTGGAGATATTACTGTTTGTGCATTTACAATATTCATTGATTTTTGCCATTGAAAAACATGTTTTTCATATACCAGAAATGTTTGAAGCTACTGACTGAATGAAAGGAGCTGGCATCTCACTCTCTTTGAATCTTCTTTATCATGCTAGGATTAACAGGAAAAAGCTAAAAATTTCAGAATTGCACCGTGCAATGTGGAGATATTACTGTTTGTGCATTTACAATATTCATTGATTTTTGCCATTGAAAAACATGTTTTTCATATACCAGAAATGTTTGAAGCTACTGACTGAATGAAAGGAGCTGGCATCTCACTCTCTTTGAATCTTCTTTATCATGCTAGGATTAGCAGGAAAAAGCAAAACATTTCAGAATTGCACCTTGCAATGTGGAGATATTACTGTTTGTGCATTTACAATATTCATTGATTTTTGCCATTGAAAAACATGTTTTTCATATACCAGAAATGTTTGAAGCTACTGACTGAATGAAAGGAGCTGGCATCTCACTCTCTTTGAATCTTCTTTATCATGCTAGGATTAACAGGAAAAAGCTAAAAATTTCAGAATTGCACCGTGCAATGTGGAGATATTACTGTTTGTGCATTTACAATATTCATTGATTTTTGCCATTGAAAAACATGTTTTTCATATACCAGAAATGTTTGAAGCTACTGACTGAATGAAAGGAGCTGGCATCTCACTCTCTTTGAATCTTCTTTATCATGCTAGGATTAGCAGGAAAAAGCAAAAAATTTCAGAATTGCACCTTGCAATGTGGAGATATTACTGTTTGTGCATTTACAATATTCATTGATTTTTGCCATTGAAAAACATGTTTTTCATATACCAGAAATGTTTGAAGCTACTGACTGAATGAAAGGAGCTGGCATCTCACTCTCTTTGAATCTTCTTTATCATGCTAGGATTAACAGGAAAAAGCTAAAAATTTCAGAATTGCACCGTGCAATGTGGAGATATTACTGTTTGTGCATTTACAATATTCATTGATTTTTGCCATTGAAAAACATGTTTTTCATATACCAGAAATGTTTGAAGCTACTGACTGAATGAAAGGAGCTGGCATCTCACTCTCTTTGAATCTTCTTTATCATGCTAGGATTAACAGGAAAAAGCTAAAAATTTCAGAATTGCACCGTGCAATGTGGAGATATTACTGTTTGTGCATTTACAATATTCATTGATTTTTGCCATTGAAAAACATGTTTTTCATATACCAGAAATGTTTGAAGCTACTGACTGAATGAAAGGAGCTGGCATCTCACTCTCTTTATCTTCTTTATCATGCTAGGATTAGCAGGAAAAAGCAAAAAATTTCAGAATTGCACCTTGCAATGTGGAGATATTACTGTTTGTGCATTTACAATATTCATTGATTTTTGCCATTGAAAAACATGTTTTTCATATACCAGAAATGTTTGAAGCTACTGACTGAATGAAAGGAGCTGGCATCTCACTCTCTTTGAATCTTCTTTATCATGCTAGGATTAACAGGAAAAAGCTAAAAATTTCAGAATTGCACCGTGCAATGTGGAGATATTACTGTTTGTGCATTTACAATATTCATTGATTTTTGCCATTGAAAAACATGTTTTTCATATACCAGAAATGTTTGAAGCTACTGACTGAATGAAAGGAGCTGGCATCTCACTCTCTTTGAATCTTCTTTATCATGCTAGGATTAGCAGGAAAAAGCAAAAAATTTCAGAATTGCACCTTGCAATGTGGAGATATTACTGTTTGTGCATTTACAATATTCATTGATTTTTGCCATTGAAAAACATGTTTTTCATATACCAGAAATGTTTGAAGCTACTGACTGAATGAAAGGAGCTGGCATCTCACTCTCTTTGAATCTTCTTTATCATGCTAGGATTAACAGGAAAAAGCTAAAAATTTCAGAATTGCACCGTGCAATGTGGAGATATTACTGTTTGTGCATTTACAATATTCATTGATTTTGCCATTGAAAAACATGTTTTTCATATACCAGAAATGTTTGAAGCTACTGACTGAATGAAAGGAGCTGGCATCTCACTCTCTTTGAATCTTCTTTATCATGCTAGGATTAGCAGGAAAAAGCAAAAAATTTCAGAATTGCACCTTGCAATGTGGAGATATTACTGTTTGTGCATTTACAATATTCATTGATTTTTGCCATTGAAAAACATGTTTTTCATATACCAGAAATGTTTGAAGCTACTGACTGAATGAAAGGAGCTGGCATCTCACTCTCTTTGAATCTTCTTTATCATGCTAGGATTAGCAGGAAAAAGCAAAAAATTTCAGAATTGCACCTTGCAATGTGGAGATATTACTGTTTGTGCATTTACAATATTCATTGATTTTTGCCATTGAAAAACATGTTTTTCATATACCAGAAATGTTTGAAGCTACTGACTGAATGAAAGGAGCTGGCATCTCACTCTCTTTGAATCTTCTTTATCATGCTAGGATTAACAGGAAAAAGCTAAAAATTTCAGAATTGCACCGTGCAATGTGGAGATATTACTGTTTGTGCATTTACAATATTCATTGATTTTTGCCATTGAAAAACATGTTTTTCATATACCAGAAATGTTTGAAGCTACTGACTGAATGAAAGGAGCTGGCATCTCACTCTCTTTGAATCTTCTTTATCATGCTAGGATTAGCAGGAAAAAGCAAAAAATTTCCGAATTGCACCTTGCAATGATCTCTCGTGGAGATATTACTGTTTGTGCATTTACAATATTCATTGATTTTTGCCATTGAAAAACATGTTTTTCATATACCAGAAATGTTTGAAGCTACTGACTGAATGAAAGGAGCTGGCATCTCACTCTCTTTGAATCTTCTTTATCATGCTAGGATTAACAGGAAAAAGCTAAAAATTTCAGAATTGCACCGGTGCAATGTGGAGATATTACTGTTTGTGCATTTACAATATTCATTGATTTTTGCCATTGAAAAACATGTTTTTCATATACCAGAAATGTTTGAAGCTACTGACTGAATGAAAGGAGCTGGCATCTCACTCTCTTTGAATCTTCTTTATCATGCTAGGATTAGCAGGAAAAAGCAAAAAATTTCCGAATTGCACCTTGCAATGTGGAGATATTACTGTTTGTGCATTTACAATATTCATTGATTTTTGCCATTGAAAAACATGTTTTTCATATACCAGAAATGTTTGAAGCTACTGACTGAATGAAAGGAGCTGGCATCTCACTCTCTTTGAATCTTCTTTATCAGCTAGGATTAACAGGAAAAAGCAAAAATTTCAGAATTGCACCTTGCAATGTGGAGATATTACTGTTTTGTGCATTTACAATATTCATTGATTTTTGCCATTGAAAAACGTCCAGAAATGTTTGAAGCTACTGACTGAATGAAAGGAGCTGGCATCTCACTCTCTTTGAATCTTCTTTATCATGCTAGGATTAGCAGGAAAAAGCAAAAAATTTCCGAATTGCACCTTGCAATG